>NC_086448.1:208216744-208429244 GCF_028390025.1 Pseudophryne corroboree
TGGGCATTATTATGTGTATAAGAGGCACTGATACGTGGGCATTATTATGGGTATAAGAGGCACTGATACCGTGGGCATTATTATGGGTATAAGTGGCACTGATACTGTGGACATTATTATGTGTATAAGAGGCACTGCTACCGTAGACATTATGTGTATAAGTGGCACTGATACTGTAGGCATTATTATGTGTATAAGAAGCACTGATACCATGGGCATTATTTTGGGTATAAGTGGCACTGATACTGTGGACATTATTATGTGTATAAGAGGCACTGCTACCGTAGACATTATGTGTATAAGTGTCACTGATACTGTAGGCATTATTATGTGTATAAGAAGCAGTGCCGTTTCTTGCGGCGGGCGAGCCGTGCAACCGCACGGGGCGCCCGCCGCGGCACTTCCTGAGCACTTTCAAACCTTCCTCCCCTCTCCTCCCGAGTGCCCAGCTCGGGGGGCGGGGTTTCGCGGAATGACGCGTTTGCGTCGTGACATCACGACGCAATCGCGTCATTCCGCGAAACCCCGCCCCCCGAGCTGGGCACTCGGTAGGAGGGAGAAGGGGGAGCTAAGCCGGCCAGCGCTGGGCAGACGAGGGAGAGGCGGCTGAAGAGCGGGAAGAACCGCTTCAAATGTAAGTCAGCCCCTCTCCCTCTCTCTCTCCCCCCCCCCCCCCCCCCCCCCCACCTGCCGTACTGTGTAAAATGGGGACACCTGTCTGCCGGAATGTGTAAAGTGGGGACACTTGTCTGCCGGAATGTGTAAAATGGGGACGCTTGCCTGCCGGAATGTGTAAAATGGGGACACCTGTCTGCCGGAATGTGTAAAATGGGGACACTTGCCTGCCGTAATATGTAAAATGGGGACTCTTGTCTGCCGGAATGTGTAAAATGAGGACACTTGCCTGCCGTACTGTGTAAAATGGGGGCACGTGCCTGCCGCAATGTGTAAAATGGGGACACTTGCCTGTTGTACTGTGTAAAATGGGGGCACATGCCTGCCGCAATGTGTAAAATGGCGACACTTGCCTGCCGCAATATGTAAAATTGGGACACGTGCCTGCCGCAATGTGTAAAATGGGGACACTTGCCTACCATGCTGTGTAAAATGGGGACACTTGCCTGCTGTAATGTGTAAAATGAGGACTTTTTTTTTTTTATCCTGTGGTGGCCGTGATGATGAGATCAGATGAGGCCACGCCCATCTTAACAAAGCCACGCCCATTTTGGCGAGGTCACGCCCCCTTGCCGGGAGCGCGCCCGCACACTTTTCCCCTTTATATCTATGGAGGGGGGGGGGGGGGGGGGGGGGGCGCATTTTTTCTTATGTGAATGGGGGGGGGGGGGGGCGCATTTTTAAATCTCGCACTGGCAGCCAAATTGGCTAGAAACAGCCCTGATAAGAAGCACTGATACCGTGGGCATTATTTTGGGTATAAGTGGCACTGGTATACACAGGGAGTTTCCTTTTATTTGTTGACTTTCACATTACACTGTCGATATAAGTCAAGTGGAGAGGTCAATTGAGCTGATTGAAGGAAGGCCACACCTCCACGCCACTGGTCATGCCCCTCACATCATTAGGTACACACACCCCTTGTGGCAGCACACAATTAGGCCCTTTGTAAGTTTCAGCTCCAGGCCCATGTGGACCTTAATCTGGCACTGGGTAAGTGTGCACTATAAGTAAGTAGGTGTGCACCATACATAAGTAGGTAAGTGTGCACTGTATGTATGTAGGTAAGTGTGTCATATAAATAAATAGGGACGTGTGCACTATATGTATGTAGATAAGTGTGCAATATAAATAAATATTTAGTTAAGTGTACACTATATGCAAGTAGATAAGTGTGCATCATATCATATCTCCCAACTGTCCTGATTTTCGAAGGATAGTCACGTTTTTCTGTGACTGTCCTGCTGACAAGGCCACGCCCATTTTTGATGGTGCGCTTGAGAGAGTCCCTACTTGCCACTCTTCAAAATTGGGAGGTATGCTATATTTATAGGCTTACCAAACTATCCCTTTAACCACTTAACTGACGATTTATTTTGCCGAAAACCGCTCCGAAATTGTTTTTTTTTTTAATGAGTGAATTAGGTGAAGAACGTGACTTTAGCCCTATCCCAAATGATTTTAGTTACAAAAAGGAAATTTTTTTTTTTTACATTTTTCTCTCCAAACATCGAAACATCGTTCGGGAACATCGCGACCATCAGAACATCGGGAACATCGGGACCATCACGACTTTTATTTTAAAAGCCAGGACAGCCTGCAGGTATACAGGGGGGGTCTAGTGGTGACTTGGGAGGGTTCATTTACACTCCCCAGCGGCTGCCATTGTCTGCAGCCGCTGGAGGGGGGAAATCCTGCCGTGCTGACCGATCAGCAGTGATTGGCAGCATGGCAGACACAGGGGGAGAGTGCAGGGAGGCAGAGGGACCTTCCGATTCTGTGGCTGGCTGACTTCAAGCCTGCATTTCACCTGGTTTTAATGAACCTGTGTAATCCATGAGTGTCCCGGTTTAAATGGAAAGTAAAAGCCTATATATGTAAGTAGGTAAGTGTGCACTATAAATAAGTGGATAAGTGTGCACTAGGGCCCTCATTCCGAGTTGATCGCTCGCAAGGCGATTTTAGCAGTATTGCACACGCTAAGCCGCCGCCTACTGGGAGTGAATCTTAGCTTCTTAAAATTGCGAACGATGTATTCGCAATATTGCGATTACAAACTTCTTAGCAGTTTCAGAGTAGCTTCAGACTTACTCGGCATCTGCGATCAGTTCAGTGCTTGTCGTTCCTGGGTTGACGTCACAAACACTCCCAGCGTTCGCCCAGACACTCCTCCGTTTCTCCAGCCACTCCCGCGTTTTTTCGGGAAACGGTAGCGTTTTTTCCCACACGCCCATAAAACGGCCTGTTTCCGCCCAGTAACACCCATTTCCTGTCAATCACATTACGATCGCCGGAGCGAAGAAAAAGCCGTGAGTAAAAATACTATCTTCATTGCAAAATTACTTGGCGCAGTCGCAGTGCGGACATTACGCATGCGCACTAAGCGGAAAATCACTGCGATGTGATGAAATTTACCGAGCGAACGACTCGGAATGAGGGCCTATATGTAAGTAGGTAAGTGTGCACTATATGTAAGTAGGTAAGCGTGCCTTATAAATAAATAAGTATGTAAGTGTGCACTATATGTAATTAGGTAAGTGTACCTTATAAATACTGTAAATAAGTAGGTAAGTGTGCACTATAACTAAGTACATAAGCGTGCATTGTATATAAGTAGGTAAGTATGCTTTATAAATAAATAAGTAGGTAAGTGTGCACTATAAATAAGTAGGTAAATGTGCACTATAACTAAGTACATAAGTGTGCATTGTATGTAAGTAGGTAAGTGTCCTTTATAAATAAATAAGTAGGTAAGTGTGCACTATAACTAAGTACATAAGTGTGCATTGTATGTAAGTAGGTAAGTGTGGACTATAAATAAATAAGTGAGCACTATAGGTAAGTGTGCTTATTAAATAAATAAGTAGTTAAGTGTGCACTATATGTAAGTAGGTAAATGTGCCCTATAATTAAATAAATAATTAGGTAAGTGTGCACTATAATTAAATAAATAAGTAGGTACGTGTGCACTATGCGGGTAATTCCAAGTTGATCGCAGCAGGAAATTTTTTAGCAGTCGGGCAAAACCATGGGGGTCATTCCGAGTTGTTCGCTCGCAAGCTGCTTTTAGCAGCTTTGCACACGCTAAGCCGCCGCCTACTGGGAGTGAATCTTAGCATAGTAAAATTGCGAACGAAAGATTTGCAATATTGCGAAAAAAGACTCTCTGTGCAGTTTCTGAGTAGCTCGAGACTTACTCTGCCAGTGCGATCAGTTCAGTGCTTGTCATTCCTGGTTTGACGTCACAAACACACCCAGCGTTCGCCCAGACACTCCTCCGTTTCTCCAGCCACTCCCGCGTTTTTCCCAGAAACTGTAGCGTTTTTTCACACACTCCCATAAAACTGCCAATTTCCGCCCAGAAACACCCACTTCCTGTCAATCACATTACGATCACCAGAACGAAGAAAAAACCTCGTAATGCCGTGAGTAAAATACCTAACTGCATAGCAAATTTACTTGGCGCAGTCGCACTGCGGACATTGCGCATGCGCATTAGCGACTAATCGCTCCGTTGCGAGAAAAAAATAACGAGCGAACAACTCGGAATGACCCCCTATGTGCACTGCAGGGGGGCAGATATAACATTTGCAGAGAGAGTTAGGTTTGGGTGGGTTATTTTGTTTCTGTGCAGGGTAAATACTGGCTGCTTTATTTTTTCACTGCAAATTAGATGCAGATTGAACACACCCCACCCAAATCTAACTCTCTCTGCACATGTTATATCTGCCTCCCCTGCAGTGCACATGGTTTTGCCCAATTGCTAACAGAATTCCTGCTGCGATCAACTTGGAATTACCCCCTATATGTATGTAGGTAAGTGTGCAATATAAATAAATATTTAGGTAAGTGTGCACTATATGCAAGTAGATAAGTGTGCATCATATATCTCCCAACTGTCCTGATTTTCGTAGGATAGTCACGTTTTTCTGTGACTGTCCCGCTGACAAGGCCACGCCCATTTTCGATGGCGCGCGTGAAAGAGTCCCTACTTGCCACTCTTCAAAATTGGGAGGTATGCTATATTTATAGGCTTACCAAACTATCCCTTTAACCACTTAACTGACGATTTATTTTGCCGAAAACTGCTCTGAAATTGTCGTTTTTTTTAATGAGTGAATTAGGTGAAGAACATGACTTTAACCCTATCCCAAATGATTTTAGTTACAAAAAGGAAAAAAATATCTTTTTTTAAACCCCAAACATCGAAACATCGATCGGGAACATTGTGACCATCGGAACATCGGGAACATCTCGACCATCACGGCTTTCATTTTGAAAGCCAGGACAGCCTGCAGGTATACAGGGAGGGTCTGGGGGTGGCTTGGGAGGGTTCATTTACACTCCCCAGCGGCTGCCATTGTCTGCAGCCGCTGGAGCAGGGCCGGCTCCAGGCCTACTAGCACCCTGAGCGAGAAAATTTCAAAGCGCCCCCTCCCATACTCTATGCGCGCGCTTCTGGAAAAGTGGGCGTGGCCTCTGGGAAGTGGGCGGGGCCTCACAACTTCATATTATCAAACTATAAATAAATAAATATATTTTCACACCCCCTCTACGCACACAATTAGCAGCATTACATATAACAGCTACAGTAGTGTTCCTTACACACAATGGGCCTAATTCTGAGTTGATCGCAGCAGCAAGTTTGTTAGCAGTTGGGCAAAACCATGTGCACTGCAGGAGGGGGGGGACAGATATAACATGTTCAAAGAGAGTTAGATTTGGGTGGGGTGTATTCAAACTGAAATCTAAATTGCAGTGTAAAAATAAAGCAGCCAGTATTTACCCTGCACAGAAACAAAATAACCCACCCAAATCTAACTCTCTCTGCAAATGTTACATCTGCCCCCCCTGCAGTGCACATGGTTTTGCCCAATTGCTAACAAACTTGCTGCTGCGATCAACTCAGAATTACCCCCAATGTCTCCAGTATAGTGCCAGCTACACATAATGTCTACAGTAGTGCAGTGCCAGATAGACATGACATGCCCCGCAGCAGTGCCAGCTACACATGACATGCCCCCCAACAGTGCCAGATAGACATGATATACCCCCCAGCAGTGCCAGATAGACATGACATGCCCCGCTGCAGTGCCAGCTACACATGATAGTGTTCACTCTAGGATTTTTTTAGGGCAGGGGTGCTGATCACGGGGAGGGCACATTTTGCCGTTGCTTCGTGGGGAAGGGGTGCGGCCACATAATAGTGGCAATTCGCATTACACCACACAGTAGTGCAGCTAATACACATTGCACCAGGTAGAACCTCCTATACACACTGCGACAGGTAGAGCACGTTATACACTTTGCGCCAGGTATTGCACTGAGACACGGGAACACTACATGATATGCCCCCCAGCCGTGCCAGCTAGACACGACATGCCCCCCAGCCGTGCCAGATGCACATGACATGCCCCCAGCCATGCCAGATGCACATGACATGCCCCCCCAGCAGTGCCAAATGCACATGACATGCCCCCCCCAGCAGTGCCAGATACATAAATG
The DNA here is from genome assembly GCF_028390025.1 of Pseudophryne corroboree. Lineage (NCBI taxonomy): Eukaryota > Metazoa > Chordata > Amphibia > Anura > Myobatrachidae > Pseudophryne > Pseudophryne corroboree. The sequence goes on from NC_086448.1 coordinate 208,222,925, forward strand.
CCCCCACAGTGCCAGAAACATAATTGCCCCCACAGTGCCAGATACATAAATGCCCACCACAGTGCCAGATACATAAATGCCCCCCACAGTGCCAGACACATAAATGCCCCCCACAGTGCCAGATACATAAATGCCCCCCACAGTGCCAGATACATAAATGCCCCCCACAGTGCCAGATATGCCCCCACAGTCCCAGATAGATAAATGACCCCACAGTGCCAGAAATGCCCCCACAGTGCCAGATACATTAATGCCCCCTCACAGTGCCAGATAAATGCCCCCACAGTGCTAGATACATTAATGCCCCCTCACTGTGCCAGATAAATGCCCCCACAGTGCCAGATAAATGACCCCACAGTGCCAGATACATTAATGCCCCCCCCCCCAGTGCCAGATATGCCCTCACAGTCCCAGATAGATAAATGACCCCACAGTGCCAGAAATGCCCCCACAGTGCCAGATACATTAATGCCCCCTCACAGTGCACAGATGAATGCCCCCACAGTGCCAGATACATTAATGCCCCCCACAGTGCCAGATATGCCTCCACAGTCCCAGATAGATAAATGACCCCACAGTGCCAGAAATGCCCCCACAGTGCCAGATACATTAATGCCCCCTCACAGTGCCAGATAAATGCCCCCACAGTGCCAGATAAATGCCCCACAGTGCCAGATACATTACTGCCCCCCCCCCCCCAGTGCCAGATATGCCCCCACAGTCCCAGATAGATAAATTACCCCACAGTGCCAGAAATGCCCCCACAGTGCCAGATACATTAATGCCCCCTCACAGCGCATAGATAAATGCCCCCACAGTGCCAGATAAATGCCCCCCACAGTGCCAGATAAATGAATGCCCCCCACAGAGCCAGATAAATTAATGCCCCCCACAGTGCCAGATAAATGCCCCCACAGTGCCAGATACATTAATGTCCCCCACAGTGCCAGATAAATGCCCCCACAGTGCCAGATACATTAATGCCCCCAGGCCCAGTAATGCCATCACAGTGCCAGATAAATGCCCCCCACAGTGCCAGGGGGAGTGCTGCTGTGCGCGCCTTTGTCTGAAACAGAACTGTGCGCGCTGTGCAGCGCCGGTGTCTGACATCAGACGCCGGCGCTGCATAGCGCGCACAGCTCACTATACAAGCGGGAGGACAGCAGGTTACTGGACAGGGCCGGCTCCAGGCTCCGACATGGCGGCGCCAGCACGCGGCACCCTTTAAGGGTGGCGCCCTGCGCGGCCGATCGAGTCGAACATGCCTCGAGCCGGCCCTGCGCTGGAGGGGGGGGATCCTGTCGTGCTGACCGATCAGCAGTGATTGGCAGCACAGCAGACACAGGGGGAGAGTGCAGGGAAGCAGCAGCAGCGGAGGGAAGTTTCTCTTCCCTGCTGCTGCTAACACTCTCTATCTGACTGGTCGCATCCTGTGCGTCCAGGTCAGATAGAGCACTTGCAGGCATGGTCGCATCTGATGCGACCATGCCAGGCAAGTGGTTAAACTGGGACACTCATGAATTACACAGGTTCTGTGGCTGGCTGACTTCAAGCCTGCATTTCACCTGGTTTTAATGAACCTGTGAAATCCATGAGTGTCCCGGTTTAAAGGGAAAGTGTAAGCCTATATATGTAAGTAGGTAAGTGTGCACTATAAATAAGTGGGTAAGTGTGCACTATATGTAAGTAGGTAAGTGTGCACTATATGTAAGTAGGTAAGTGTGCCTTATAAATACTATAAATAAGTAGGTAAGTGTGCACTATAACTAAGTACATAAGCGTGCATTGTATATAAGTAGGTAAGTATGCTTTATAAATAAATAAGTAGGTAAATGTGCACTATAACTAAGTACATAAGTGTGCATTGTATGTAAGTAGGTAAGTGTGCTTTATAAATAAATAAGTTGGTAAGTGTGCACTATAAATAAGTACCGTAGGTAAGTGTGCACTATAACTAAGTACATAAGTGTGCATTGCATGTAAGTAGGTAAGTGTGGACTATAAATAAATAAGTGCACTATATGTAAGTAGGTAAGTGTGCACTATATGTAAGTAGGTAAGCATGCACTATAATTAAATAAGGAGATAAGTGTGCATTATAGATAAGTGTGCCTATTACATAAATAAGTAGTTAAGTGTGCACTACAGTATATGTAAGTAGGTAAGTGTGCACTATAAATAAATAAGGAAGTAAGTGTGCACTATATGTAAGTAGGTAAGTGTGCCTTATAAATAAATAAATAAATATGTAAGTGTGCACTGTATGTGAGTAGGTAAGTGTGCCTTATGAATACTGTAATTAAGTAGGTAAGTGTGCACTATAACTAAGTACATAACTGTGCATTGTATGTAAGTAGGTAAGTGTGGATTATAAATAAATAAGTGCACTATATGTAAGTAGGTAAGTGTGCACTATAAATAAATAAGGAGGTGAGTGTGCACTATAGGTAAGTGTGCACTATAAATAAATAAGGAAGTAAGTGTGCACTATATGTAAGTAGGTAAGTGTGCCTTATAAATACTGTAAATAAGTAGGTAAGTGTGCACTATAATTAAGTACATAAGTGTGCATTGTATGTAAGTAGGTAAGTGTGGACTATAAATAAATAAGTGTGCACTATATGTAAGTAGGTAAGTGTGCACTATGCGTCAGTAGGTCAGGGACGTGCGGCGGGGTGAGGCAGAGCCTTTCCTGTCATACTAACGTTTGTGCCAGAGTTTTGACTGGATAAAGTATATGAAAAATACAAAGAATGTGTATGAAATATCTTCTTTGCATTATTCTAATAATTTTTATAGCCAAAACTCTGGAGTAAAAAGTCTATGGCAGGAGAGGCAGTGCCTCACCTTCTTATCTTTTCCACACATCTCTGATCAAAACTCACCAAATTTCCAGGAGTTTATACTGCTGCACCTGTGTATAATGCCCAGACGTACGTTTTGGCTCAAATATTGCATGTAAATCTTGCTCTGGTGCAGAAGCGTAACTAGCATGGGGCGTGCAGGGCACGTGCCCTGGGCGCCGTGGCAGCCCCAGCAGAAGGGGGTGCCACCGGCACGGCCCGTTCGCCCCATGCTGCCTGCCGCTGCTACTCCTCCAGACGTAGGTGAGCCCAGGATCTGCTGTCAGCCAGCAGACCGCCGCTGTGACACTTGGTTGGGAGATGGACACAGCAGCAGCAGATGAGATTTTGGGGGCGGAGCTATGTTGTGTCTCCCTGTGAAGCAGCCAATCAGTGCCCGGCATTGCTGTGCGGGGAGGGGCGGAAGGAGACAGCGTGGCGTTGCCGCGGTAACCAGGCGGCGCTGATCCCGGTCACTCATCAGTGCTGGGACGGCAGCTGGAGCCGGAGCGTTTGAGGCGGGAGCAGCGCTGGAGACTGGCCGCCTTGTCCCTGCTGCTGCTGGCGGCCTTCCTGCTCAGGTGATGTGTCCCACTGACTATGTATATGTACTGTGCTGCTAATAATTATATATATATATATATATACCCCTACATACACATGTGCTAATAACTAGTAACTCCTATATATATACTGTATATATGTGTGTGTATATATATTATATATATATATATATATATATGTGTGTGTATATATATATGCACTCACAGACACACACACGTGTGAATACTAATATACTGTATATGTACACATGTGCTAATGCTAACTTATACCCCTTTTACACTCGCAGAAAAATCCCCGGATATTACACGTGAACGCGCATCATCCTGGGATTTTTGTGAGTGTGAATGGGTACAGGGACAATTTCCCAGGACGAGCATCCCGTTCTCTGCATAGGAGGGGGCGGTGCTTGGAGAAGATTATCTCCAAGCACCGCCTCTGCTAGAGTCGGCGGTGACGTCACCGACCCGGCAATATGCCGGGTCGGCCGGCCCGCTAATGTGAAAGGGTCATTTCCCGGGAATGACCTTTCACTGCGAGTGTAAAAGGGGTATAATATATATATACTGTATTGTGTCCAGCAATGGAGGGGTAAGCAGGGATGTGTGTGTATGTATGTTGCTGGAGGGGTAAGCAGGTGTGTGTGTGTGTGTTGCTGGAGGGGTAAGCAGGTGTGTGTGTGTGTGTGTGTGTGTGTGTGTGTGTGTGTGTGTGTGTGTGTGTGTGTGTGTGCCTGTGCCTGTTTGTGTGTCCAGCACTGGTGGGGTAAGGATGAGTGTGCGTGTGTACGTGTGTGTGTGTGTGTGTGTGTGTGTGTGTGTGTGTGTACTGCCTGGAGGGGTAAGCAGGAGTATGCGTGTTTCTGTGTGTGTGTGTCCGGCGCTGGAGGGGTAAGCAGGAGTATGCGTGTGTTTCATGTGTGTGTTTTATGTGGGTGTGTGCGTATATATATATTTATATATATATAGTCAAAGTAGCGGCACTTTTCCACAGACCCGGAAGTATATATATATATTTTTTAACCAGAAGCAGCATGTAGGAAGGAGCCCTGGAGGACTCGCCGAAGACCAGAGGAGGAGCGGAGACATGTGCACCAGCTGAAGAGACACGAGGGACAGGAGGGGACCAATGCCAGGGTGGAGCTGCCTGTCACCAGAGCGACCAGAGCCGTCCGCGCTGAGTGGAGAAGACGCTGCAGAAGAGGAGGAATCCAGCCAGCCGCAGACCGGGGAAGGACATCCAACCTTCAGTGGACCGGGACCCTGCAGCAAGGGAGGAGACTGACCAGCGACGGGAGCACCGGTATCGCGGAGGACACCCGCTTACCGGAGCAAGGACCCGCAGAAGATCCTGGCTGGCTTAAAGAAGATGGCGCGGAACAGCGGGGAGGACGGCACACATCAGGATCCTGCAGCAGGAGAGAATATTCGGAGTGCAGCAGACCACACTGAAAAGGGTGCATCCCCGGTGCGGTGCTCTGCATCCCGGGTGGCGCCGAAGACGTGAAGTGTCCGAGGTGGCAGAAGCGCCGCAGCTTGGGGTGAGAAACCGCTGCAACCCTTCCGCTGCTAAACTCTGCAATTAGTCAATTAAGTGGGTAGGCTCCCCTCACCACAGTGCCACACAGGCCTTGTTAATTAAGGGGTAGGATCCCCTCACTCTATAATGTAAATTTTGGCTCATACCATGTGCTATAATGTGAATTTTGGCTCATACCATGTGCTATAATGTGAATTTCGGCTCATAACGTGTGCTATAATGCGAAAGGGGACCTACTACACTGAAGGACACGCCCCTTTTGAGTGACCACGCCCTTTTCCCCGCCTTCGGCGCACGCATAATTACAACCTTCACTCTTTCATTCCCTCTTCAAAAATACCACTTCAACCACTGCACCTACATCTACATACACATTGACATCTTTATATACAGTGACACCGGTGGTGTGCGTACATACTTTCCTTTTGTTTTTTGTTTTTTTGTGTGTGTGTGTGTGTGTGTGTGTGGGGGGGGGGGGGGGGGGGGGCGCCATTTTTGGTCTTGCCCTGGGCTCCAAAAACCCTAGTTACGCTTCTGCTCTGGTGCTAGCCAGTGCCTCCTGAGCTATTTAGCTCACCGCACGTCCCTGCAGTAGGTAAGCGTGCCTTATAAATAAGTATGTTAGTGTGTACTATATATAAGTAGGTAAGTGTGCACTTTATGTAAATAGGCAAGTGTGCCTTATAAATACATTTAAGTATGTAAGTGTGCACTATATGTAAGTAGGTAAGTGTGCCTTATAAATAAGTAGGTAAGTGTGTACTATATATAAGTAGGTAAGTGTGCACTTTATGTAAATAGGTAAGTGTGCCTTATAAATAAATTTAAGTATGTAAGTGTGCACTATATGTAAGTAGGTAAGTGTGCATTATACGTCAGTAGGTAAGTGTGCCTTATAAATAAATAAGTAGGTAAGTGTGCACTATATGTAAGTAGGTAAGTGTGCCTTATAAATAAATGTAAGTATGTAAGTGTGCACTATATGTAAATAGGTAAGTGTGCACTATATGTAGATTGATAAGGTAAAAAGCTTTGTATGTGTACTAGATTTTGCACGCACAAATTAGTAGAGAGTGACTGTTACGTACTGTACTGAGAGAATTTCAGATCACTCTTTTCTCTCAGTCTTGTGTCTCAAAATACCAAGAGGCATCATTTAGGATTATGAGAATAATTAGGATAATACACGGAATGGAGGAGAATTCCTGAGGTGGGGGCCCCAACAGTATGCTGCACCATGGGGCCCTCAGTATTCAACCACTATAGATATAGTTTTACATAGAATAACTGAAATAAATCTGGGAGACATGCTTTCCCTATATGCAGGATTAAAGCTACACACATTATAAAATAGAAGATAATAAAATAAGATTCTGTTTATTTGTTTATTTACTACTCTAACTCCCACAATCTGTGCTTGTCTCATGCAGTGACAGTCTTACTACCTTACAGGTACTCAGTGACAGAAAACATGGTCTGTTCCAGCTGTCATTGTTATGCTTTATGAATGACGTGTTCTGCCTAACAACAGGCTACGATTGGATGAGGGAAGAGGACTTCAGGGACAGACTGTAGGAAGGGACAAGGAGATATGCAAAAGTAAGTGCAAAGCATAACATTGCTTAAATGTTTCCTTTCTTCCAGCTGCTTTTCTCTACACTGCCAGAATTCTAGATGTGCAGACCTTACATATAGATGTTTATTGCTGTGCTCCAGTTCCATAGAAATGTAATATTTTCTATCTCTCAGGCTGTCTGGCTGAACTAATATCTCAGAAAGCTGTTCTACGACAAGAGAAAAATGCACTTGTACTAATTTCTCTATTTCAGGCACATTTATTTTTCTATATGGACATATGATTTTATTGCATCATGATCTAATGAATGACATGAATATTAAACAGCATCTATTTGCATGACTGACCCCTCTCATTTGCCTAGATGTATTGAATGCACCCCAATGTAAAACATGAGAGACTGGCACGTTGCAAACAGACTGGAGGTATCCCGGGGGGTCCCTTCCCTTCCACCCCTTACCTGAAGCCAGAAGCAGGACTATGTGTGTCAATGATGCTGCAGATATTAGTGTGCAGGGTATGCAGTGTGTCCTAGTTATTAGAGTAGACTGCATCCATTTAATAAGACAGTCTTAATCTTTAACTTTCTACATTTCAATTAAGATTTTTTTTTTTTTTTTTATTTGACCTCTTGGACCAGCCAGTTCTAACAAGCATTGTTAGTGTTCTAACATCTAGTATTCTCTGGTCTTCTTACAATGCCAGAATGATTTATATTACATCTAGTGAGTAGTGACAGACCACTGTCTTTTTGGACGTAGTCAAAAGCCTATTTTATAAATCTACATTTTCCAATTTGTTTTTAAGTTAAATGTAATATACTTTCCAGGCTTTTAACATTGATATATCACTTACATACTGGATGACTGTATTACCCTCATGATCATAGTATGAAATATGATTTTACACCTTAGTGAATTGAGGCTCCTTTTATACTGACTGACGCCTGTTTTCATGCCTCAGATGAGAAATGGGACCTTATCATGGATTTTATGTATAGAAATAGTGATCGAGCAGTTATATTTTGACAATACATGGAGGTTAAAACCAGATGCATCTCTACAGGCTTGGCTGACCTGTATCTCCACTCCCTTAATGTGTTAAACTTACCCATCAAGATCCATGGGGTACGGTATGATTTACCAGTGGTTGGGATGCCAGCGGTGAGGAGACCGGTGCCGGGATCCTGACAGCCGGAATACTTGCAGTGAGCGCAGCAAGTCCCTTTGTGGGCTGGCTGCACTCTCCACGGATCGGGCCCGGTGGCAAGCTTAGCTGACCACACTATTGGAATATCGGGCTTGGATCGGGATTCCGACCACCTGCATTTCACTGGCTGCTGGGATTCTGGCGTTGATATCCTGAACGCCGGTATCCAGACAGCCAGTAAATTAACCGCATCCCAGATCCACGATACAGTTCTCGAAGTGCAAATCTGTTCTACTATGAGACCCAAAGTACAGGTGTAAGTTGTACACATGCATAGTGTAACTGGATAGTATATGTCACATCTTTGTTGCATTTGAATAAATGTGAAGCTTCTCTGCAACTTGTTTAATGCTTATTACATATAAAAAAATCTATTAAATTACAAATACTAAAGACTTCCACATTCAGATGACTTTCATTTATTGTACTGCACTTGAAACCACACACATATACACATACACACTTTATCTGTGCTTTTTAGGCAAGTCTTTATAGCATCATTCATTTACTTTCAATGTCCTGGGGTACAACACAGAACTGCGCTCTGATTACAATTCTATCTATTGCAGAGAGCACAGCAGATATATGTCATATACAAGGGCAACAGAAATAAATGGTTATGACTGATGAGACAAATATACGGCATAAAAGCGCAGATGGAAGACAGAAAAATAATGTAATCTACTTAGTAAATGTTGCAGAAAAATAAATGAATCACTTAAAGTGGACCGCACCTTTCAGGATGAATTTATGGGGGGAATTTATCAACTTTTTTTAAAAAAAAAGTTAGTTTATGGGATAGGTTAGGTACTTTATAATAACCACATTCCCTCAATGCATGACTTTCTCTGCAAATGTTCTGATGCAACATTATCCACCGAAGACTGGATAATCTCAGATTATCTAGAGAGAGTGACTTTAGGTTCCGCAGCACATTTGTGGTGTGATAGAAAATAATATCCTATTTCTAATGAAAAGAAGGCAGCATTAAAAAGGTGGAGACCCCAAACTTCAGTGTTTTGCACCTTTAAAACTTTCAGACTGGCTGCAAAATCATTAAGCTGTTGATGGAACCTTATCCTTTCCTAGTTGCTTTCCAAGTGGCTGCAGTTACTAGGCATGCTCAGCAGTAGCTTCATGCAGTGCTGGATTACAATTCTGGAGCTGCTGCTGCACACCAAGTAGACGGATCTGCAAGCATGGGAGACTCACAAGGTAAGTCCTCGTCTTTCCTCGCTGTCTCATAATGCAAAAAGCAAATCATTGGCTTCATAGATCTGTTGGGGGGGAAACCATTTCATCCCCCAAACTAATTAGAAGCTTGTGAAATGAAGAACAGCAGAAGCCAGGGTAAAAAGCTAGTCAGCAGCTGCCTGTGATGAACTGAATCTAAGTTTCTCTGTGGATTTTAGGCATGTTTCTTATATCCCTGCAAGATTCCTGACATGTTTGGTAGGATATTCCCATCGCAGGCTGTGGCACCACATCGTGCCCTTCACACTGTGCACAAGGCTTGTGATTATATTCATTTCTGCATGTACATCTGTGTCTCAGGAGATAACCTTCGGTTCTACAGAAACAAGTCACTGTTTGGGGATTGAGATAAATGCCTGGTTACAACGACGATGAATTCTGCACATCGGCCAATACAAATGTACTATTCTTTCTGATGGATATTTACAGGGTTTCCAGCCACCTTTATAGTGGTGTCTGTGCCATGGGTACTTGTATGCAGGGGCACAGAGGTGGGGTTCTATATCACAGACATAACACAGATTTCAGGGGTAAAGTACTGACCAACCAAGGCAGACACAGACACATGTGCCCCCTGTGTTGGCACTCCTGTGGCATTCCCAGGTGCTGCCCTATACTCTATTGAAGAATCGTCTCTTTAAATGTTTGTCCCTGTCAATGTTCATCATCTTTAATACTGACCAACCATATACAGCGATGTCCCTGTTGCTGGGTGTACTGTAGTTTGCTCCTTTCTGTTCAGTATAATAGGCTACTGTTAGTAGAAGTTCTAATGCATTAAAGATGAACATTTAACATTCCTTATTATTGTATAATGTCCTGTGATCAGGTCATCCAGGGTAACTAGTGACATTGGCCTGCATAGGGCGTTTCATATGCAATGGGTGCAGAGTCACGTGACCAATAACTATATGTAATGTACCTGGATAATGTCTGATGTTTCAAAGTACGTGCTCCTCCAACTAATCCACAGCAGGCTTATGCGGTGCACAAAGTTCTCATCCATCTGACGTAAATTGGGCTTATTACCATTTCTGTATATACTGTAGATACTGTTAATATACATCGTCTTAGAAAATTTCAGCATAACGAATTCTCACTTTGCGCTTGTAATGTTACACAACAGAATACATTTTGACTATAGGGCTGTAAATATTTTGTTGGTCCTAACCACTCTGCTACAGTCATTCCAGCATGTTTTAGCTTTTAGTGATTTGGCAGAGTGCTGCTACAGTAACACCAGACTGTCCTGCTGAGTACACTGACTGAGAGTTCCTGGTCAAGTGGTTTGAGGAATCTAAAATACGTTACTGGGAAACCCAAGGAGCGTGTATAGGTGCTTCAGTTCCAGCGCTTGTTGATAGAATCCAGGGCTTCTCCTCCTACGGATTCTTTTTAAAAAAAATATTTCAATTTGTACCCTGAAAAGATTTTCAGCTGGTTATATTCAGGTCCTTATTATCTGGTTTTGTAAACAAAGAAATATCTGAACTTTTAACCCCCTTCCGAACAATTGTAAGTAAATATCTGCAGATTTTCATGCAGGCAGAACATAAAACAGTGGTGGGCCGCTGTGGGCACTTAGGAATAGAACAATTGCGCAAACCTGAACCAAGCCAAGGTTTCTGATAGGCAGGCTTCTTCCCAAACATTAACAGGATCCTGCAAGAACAGAGAGAAAACACTGTTGCATACTGTATGTGTTTGTGAATACAACAGTACAGACCGCACTATCTGTGCTAAATACATGATCTTTGTAATTATAGCCCTGGGCTTTCAGAGTGTTTGGAGATGTCACATCTGACTGTTGCAGCAAATTGCAGTAGTTTTATCTAGCTTGGATAATCTCTGAGGGACCTCTCGCCACCTAACTGCACCAATTCAACTTATTAAACAGCGAGTTTTACAGAGGATTCCCATTAAACTGGAATTAAAGCAGTAATTGGTAGTGTAGATTGCATTTATTGTTTTCTCCCATCGCAAATTTTTAAAATGGAGATTTTGTAACTTTTTTTTTTTGTCTTTTCAGCGCCAAGCAATATTGTATTATACCTGCAGGTGCTGGCAATCAAGTTCACAGGGTTTATGAGCTATGAACCAACAAGACGTTGCATCTGTGAAACTAACGTTTCAATTTTCAAACCTATACTCCTTGTGATGTAGGAAGAGGGGGTGGGATGTACTAAAATAAAAAATGTGTCCAAAACTCAGAAAATTATGTTTTCAGAGTTTGGCTGCATTCTCCATATGTACCAAGCTCCAGAATGTCAGCTGTAGATGGCATTGCTTAGTAAAAGCCTATGGGCTTCTTTTCGCGTTCTACTTAGAGGAATCGGATAACTCCCAGTGTCCTCTGCAGCTTCATCCGATGCATGCGCAGAAGGACCCCCGGGTCATAAGCAGAGCCAACATCTCAATGTAGGCAGCTGTGCCTGGTTTCCTGGCACTTTGCATCATCGCCATGAGAGGAGTTGAGGTGTGTGAGGGTATTCAGTTTGATGTATCAAGCAGTGAAGAAGTGGACCAGTGGAGAAGTTGCCCAATCAGATTTGGAGAAGCATTTATCAATCAACCATTCTATAAATGATTGAGAGATAGATGGTGATTGGTTGCCAGGGCAACTTCTCCACTGGTCCCTTTCTCTGCTTGTTTCACTGCTTATTACATCAATCCATCATTACCAAGTACTGAGCAGTGGCCAAACAGCTGGGCCTACTGTTACGTAGCACTGCAAAAACAAGATTTCCTGTTTCCTGATACAGTAGGCTGAAAATAAGAATTTACTTACCGATAATTCTATTTCTCGTAGTCCGTAGTGGATGCTGGGAACTCCGTAAGGACCATGGGTAATAGCGGCTCCGCAGGAGACTGGGCACAAAAGTAAAGCTTTAGGACTACCTGGTGTGCACTGGCTCCTCCCCCTATGACCCTCCTCCAAGCCTCAGTTAGGATACTGTGCCCGGACGAGCGTACACAATAAGGAAGGATTTATGAATCCCGGGTAAGACTCATACCAGCCACACCAATCACACCGTACAACCTGTGATCTGAACCCAGTTAACAGCATGATAACAGAGGAGCCTCTGGATAGATGGCTCACAACAACAATAACCCGATTTAGTTAACAATAACTATGTACAAGTATTGCAGACAATCCGCACTTGGGATGGGCGCCCAGCATCCACTACGGACTACGAGAAATAGAATTATCGGTAAGTAAATTCTTATTTTCTCTGACGTCCTAGTGGATGCTGGGAACTCCGTAAGGACCATGGGGATTATACCAAAGCTCCCAAACGGGCGGGAGAGTGCGGATGACTCTGCAGCACCGAATGAGAGAACTCCAGGTCCTCCTCAGCCAGGGTATCAAATTTGTAGAATTTTGCAAACGTGTTTGCCCCTGACCAAGTAGCTGCTCGGCAAAGTTGTAAAGCCGAGACCCCTCGGGCAGCCGCCCAAGATGAGCCCACCTTCCTTGTGGAATGGGCTTTTACAGATTTTGGCTGTGGCAGGCCTGCCACAGAATGTGCAAGCTGAATTGTATTACAAATCCAACGAGCAATAGTCTGCTTAGAAGCAGGAGCACCCAACTTGTTGGGTGCATACAGGATAAACAGCGAGTCAGATTTTCTGACTCCAGCCGTCCTGGAAACATATATTTTCAGGGCCCTGACTATGTCCAACAACTTGGAGTCCTCCAAGTCACTAGTAGCCGCAGGTACCACAATAGGTTGGTTCAGATGAAACGCTGAAACCACCTTAGGGAGAAAATGAGGACGAGTCCTCAATTCCGCCCTGTCTGAATGGAAGATCAGATAAGGGCTTTTACAGGATAAAGCCGCCCATTCTGACACGCGCCTGGCCGAGGCCAGGGCCAACAGCATGACCACTTTCCATGTGAGATATTTTAACTCCACAGATTCAAGTGGTTCAAACCATTGTGACTTTAGGAACCCCAAAACTACATTGAGATCCCAAGGTGCCACTGGAGGCACAAAAAGGAGGCTGTATATGCAGTACCCCTTTTACAAACGTCTGAACTTCAGGAACTGAAGCTAGTTCTTTCTGGAAGAAAATTGACAGGGCCGAAATTTGAACCTTAATGGACCCCAATTTTAGGCCCATAGACACTCCTGTTTGCAGGAAATGCAGGAATCGACCTAGTTGAAATTCCTCCATCGGGGCCTTACTGGCCTCGCACCACGCAACATATTTTCGCCAAATGCGGTGATAATGCTTTGCGGTTACATCCTTCCTGGCTTTGATCAGGGTAGGGATGACTTCATCCGGAATGCCTTTTTCCTTCAGGATCCGGCGTTCAACCGCCCTGCCGTCAAACGCAGCCGCGGTAAGTCTTGGAATAGACAGGGTCCTTGATGGAGCAGGTCCCTTCTTAGAGGTAGAGGCCACGGGTCCTCCGTGAGCATCTCTTGAAGTTCCGGGTACCAAGTCCCTCTTGGCCAATCCGGAGCCACGAGTATAGTTCTTACTCCCCTCCGTCTTATAATTCTCAGTACTTTTGGTAAGAGAGGAAGAGGAGGGAACACATACACTGACTGGTACACCCACGGTGTTACCAGAGCGTCCACCGCTATTGCCTGAGGGTCCCTTGACCTGGCGCAATACCTGTCCAATTTTTTTGTTTAGGCGGGACGCCATCATGTCCACCTTTGGTTTTTCCCAACGGTTTACAATCATGTGGAAGACTTCTGCTGAGGAAGTCTGTTTCCCAGTTGTTCACTCCCGGAATGAACACTGCTGACAATGCTATCACATGATTTTCCGCCCAGCGAAAAATCCTTGCAGCTTCTGCCATTGCCCTCCTGCTTCTTGTGCCGCCCTGTCTGTCTACGTGGGCGACTGCCGTGATGTTGTTCGACTGGATCAGCACCGGCTGATCTTAAAGCAGAGGTCTTGCTTGGCTTAGGGCATTGTAAATGGCCCTTAGCTCCAAGATATTTATGTGAAGTGATGTCTCCAGGCTTGACCACAAGCCCTGGAAATTTCTTCCCTGTGTGACTGCTCCCCAGCCTCGCAGGCTGGCATCCGTGGTCACCAGGACCCAGTCCTGAATGCCGAATCTGCGCCCTCTAGAAGATGAGCACTCTGCAACCACCACAGAAGAGACACCCTTGTCTTTGGTGACAGGGTTATCCGCTGATGCATCTGAAGATGCGATCCGGACCATTTTTCCAGCAGGTCCCACTGGAAAGTTCTTGCTTGGAATCTGCCGAATGGAATTGCTTCGTAGGAAGCCACCATTATTTCCCAGGACCCTTGTGCACTGATGCACTGACACTTGGCCTGGTTTTAGGAGGTTTCTGACTAGTTCGGATAACTCCCTGGCTTTCTCCTCCTGGAGAAACACCTTTTTCTGGACTGTGTCCAGGATCATCCTTAGGAATAGAAGACGTGTCGTCGGGATCAGCTGCGATTTTGGAATATTAAGAATCCAACCGTGCTGCCGCAACACTACTTGAGATAGTGCTACCCCGACTACCAACTGTTCCCTGGATCTTGCCCTTATCCGGAGATCGTCCAAGTAAGGGATAATTAAAACTCCCTTCCTTCGAAGGAGTATCATCATTTCGGCCATTACTTTGGTAAAGACCCGGGGTGCCGTGGACAAACCAAACGGCAACGTCTGAAACTGATAGTGACAGTTCTGTACCACAAACCTGAGGTACCCTTGGTGAGAAGGGTAAATTGGGACATGGAGATAAGCATCCTTGATGTCCAGAGACACCATATAATCCCCTTCTTCCAGGTTTGCAATCACCGCTCTGAGTGACTCCATCTTGAATTTGAACCTTTGTATGTAAGTGTTCAAGGATTTCAGATTTAAATTAGGTCTCACCGAGCCGTCCGGCTTCGGTACCACAAACAGCGTGGAATAATACCCCTTTCCCTGTTGTAGGAGGGGTACCTTGATTATCACCTGCTGGGAATACAGCTTGTGAATGGCTTCCCATACCGCCTCCCTGTCGGAGGGAGACGTCGGTAAAGCAGACTTTAGGAAACGGCGAAGGGGAGACGTCTCGAATTCCAATTTGTACCCCTGAGATACCACCTGAAGGATCCAGGGGTCCACCTGTGAGTGAGCCCACTGCACGCTGAAATTTTTGAGACGGGCCCCCACCGTGCCTGAGTCCGCTTGTAAAGCCCCAGCGTCATGCTGAGGACTTGGCAGAAAACGGGAGAGGGCTCTGTTCCTGGGAACTGGCTGTTTGCTGCAGCCTTTTTCCTCTCCCTCTGCCACGGGGCAGAAATGAGGAGCCTTTTGCCCGCTTGCCCTTATGGGGCCCAAAGGACTGCGCCTGATAATACGGCGTCTTCTTATGTTGAGAGGCTACCTGGGGTAAAAATGTGGATTTCCCAGCCGTTGCCATGGCCACCAGGTCTGTTAGACCTACCCCAAATAACTCCTCCCTTTTATAAGGCGATACTTCCATATGCCTTTTGGAATCAGCATCACCTGACCACTGTCTTGTCCATAACCCTCTTCTGGCAGAAATGGACAGCGCACTTACTCTTGATGCCAGTCGGCAAATATCCCTCTGTGCATCACGCATATATAGAAATGCATCTTTTAAATGCTCTATAGTCAGTAATATACTGTCCTATCTAGGGTATCAATATTGTCAGTCAGGGAATCCGACCAAGCCACCCCAGCACTGCACATCCAGGCTGAGGCGATTGCTGGTCGCAGTATCACACCCGTGTGAGTGTATATACATTTTACTGCTTTCTGTCAGCAGGTTCCTTAAGGGCGGCCGTAGCCGGGGACGGTAGTGCCACCTGTTTAGACAAGCGTGTGAGCGCTTTATTCACCCTAGGGGGTGTTTCCCAACGTGCTCTATCCTCTGGCGGGAAGGGGTATGATGCTAATAACTTTTTAGGAATTAACAGTTTTTATCGGGGGAAACCCACGCATCATCACACACTTCATTTAATTCCTCAGATGCAGGAAAAACTACAGGCAGTTTTTTCTCACCCAACATAATACCCTTTTTAGTGGTACTGGTATTATCAGAAATGTGTAAAAACATTTTCCATAGCCTCAATCATGTAACGTGTGGCCCTACTGGAAGTCACATTTGTCTCTTAATCGTCGACACTGGAGTCAGTATCCGTGTCGGCGTCTGTATCTGCCATCTGAGGTAACGGGCGTTTTAGAGCCCCTGATGGCTTTTGAGACCCCTGGACAGGCACAGGCTGAGTCGCCGGCTGTCTCATGTCATCAATCTTTTGTAAAGAGCTGACACTGTCACATATTCCTTCCATAAGCTCATCCACTCAGGTGTCGACTCCCTAGGGGGTGACATCTCTGTTACAGGCAATTTCTCCGCCTCCACATCATTTTCCTCCTCATACATGTCGACACAACGTACCGACACACAGCACACACACAGGGAATGCTCTGATAGAGGACAGGACCCCACTAGCCCTTTGGGGAGACAGAGGGAGAGTATGCCAGCACATACCAGAGCGCTATATATATACAGGGATAACCTTATATAAGTGTTTTTCCCCTTATAGCTGCTGTATTGTTATACTGCGCCTAATTAGTGCCCCCCTCTCTTTTTTAACCCCTTTCTGTAGTGTAGTAACTGCAGGGGAGAGCCAGGGAGCTTCCCTCCAACGGAGCTGTGAGAGAAAAAGGCGCCAGTGTGCTGAGGAGATAGGCTCCGCCCCCTTCTCGGCGGCCTTTTCTCCCGTTTTTCTGTGGAATCTGGCAGGGGTTAAAATTCATCCATATAGCCCTGGGGGCTATATGTGATGTATTTTCGCCAGCCAAGGTGTTTTTATTGCTGCTCAGGGCGCCCCCCCCTAGCGCCCTGCACCCTCAGTGACCGAAGTGTGAAGTGTGCTGAGGAGCAATGGCGCACAGCTGCAGTGCTGTGCGCTACCTTGGTGAAGACAGGATGTCTTCTGCCGCCGATTTTCCGGACCTCTTCTTGCTTCTGGCTCTGTAAGGGGGCCGGCGGCGCGGCTCTGGGACCGGACTCCGAGGCTGGGCCTGTGTTTGGTCCCTCTGGAACTAATGGTATCCAGTAGCCTAAGAAGCCCAATCCACTCTGCACGCAGGTGAGTTCGCTTCTTCTCCCCTTAGTCCCTCGATGCAGTGAGCCTGTTGCCAGCAGGTCTCACTGAAAATAAAAAACCTAAAACTAAACTTTCACTAAGAAGCTCAGGAGAGCCCCTAGTGTGCACCCTTCTCGGCCGGGCACAAAAATCTAACTGAGGCTTGGAGGAGGGTCATAGGGGGAGGAGCCAGTGCACACCAGGTAGTCCTAAAGCTTTACTTTTGTGCCCAGTCTCCTGCGGAGCCGCTATTCCCCATGGTCCTTACGGAGTTCCCAGCATCCACTAGGACGTCAGAGAAATTAGATAAATGGATGGAGAGGACATATTTTGGAGGGCATTATTTGCTTTATGGTAGCCGTAGTGAGGTTAAAGTGAACATATAGGGGGCAATCCAATTAACCACGATAAAGCTGCAGCGCAAGTAAGTGCAGCTGTATGACGCGCTTACGGTAAGGCCAGACTTGCAGATTTTTGTTTGTAGCCATAAGGCTGTGAGCAAAAAAGTGCGAGTCTGGCACTAGAAAGGTCAAGAGGTGAGTGAGTTCAGGTGCCATTGCCAGTGTTTACATGCCACCACCACCATTGGCGTTTCTATAATGGGTGCAGTGTGAGCGGTGCACACGGGCCCCTGAGTCCCGTGGGGGGGGGGGGCCCACATGGCACACACTGCACCCATTTCTCCTATACTTACCTTTCCGGAGTCCATCGCTGACCGTGTGTGGGCTCCATCCTCTTCAGTAGCCGTCGCGTCGCTGCTAGCGCACTGACCACTAGAGACTCTGGCACAGTGCCAGAGTCTACAGCGCATGCGCAGGACTCTGAGTCCTGCACATGCACTGTAGACTCTGGCACTGTGCCAGAGTCTACAGCGCTTAGAGCGCTAGCTGCGGCGCATCGGCTACGGAGACGCCCCTGACCACCACAGCAACTTTCACCCTCCACGATATGTTACCGGGTAATTGGATGTTCCCCATAGTAGGAGAAAAATAAAAAAGTTTAGTTTCAATGAAAGGAGTACTGTATCTTTCCATGGTAGGCTTTATGTGACATTACGTGTTTGCACTGTGCAGATACAGTACAGACATAAATCACCCCTTCCTGCAAATTTAGGAGAACTTCCGGATTAGTGTCCCAGCAGCAGTGAGCAAAATGCAATGTTTAATTGTGTAATGACCATTTGTGGTGCTTATGGATTGCTCTTCTTGAGGGTGACAATCAGAAATAGGAAAGGGATGGCAGCTTGTAAAAAAAAAAAAAGAACTAAAATCAAACGTTGTTTGCATAATGCAATTGTTGGCATATTAGGTGAATTTAGTATCAATAAAACACACTGTACATTTGTAATCAATGCTGCATAATTGGTCACATTAAGAGGGAGACCTACTAAAGTTGAAAAATGGAGGTGTTGCTCATAGCAACCAATCAGATTAAAACCATTATTTATATAGTGCATTATGTAAATGAATTGCTAGACTCTGATTGGTTGCTGTGGGCAATACCTCTACCTATCCTCTTGTCCTCTTTAGAAGGTTTGCTAAATCTCCCCTTTATTAAAGTCTACAGTACATTAATACACTTATTTGTCATCACGGTTAATGAAAAGCTGAATATTGCAGTTCTCTATTACACACAAGGGCTAAGACGGGAAACTTGGCACAAGAGTACTGTCCCATGTTCTTTCTAAGTTGTGTAATAATTTGCTGCAAATTTGCTGGTGGTGAATCTTTGCTGGTTCCATCTCATCCTGTATCTGCAAGATTGGATTGTGACCTGGTGATCGGAGAGGTCACCGCATAAAGCTAAATTTGCTCTTAATTCCCTGGAGCAATTCCAAGGCTTTCCCTTGGGACATGGAGTATTATCTTGTGCTAAATCCCATCAGCAGTAACGATTAGACAAGTTGTAGTCACCAAGGGGCAGATTCAGTTAGCCGCAGGGTTTTCCAGGTTTAAAGCCTGGAGCTTTTCAGTTAGTTCCAGCGCAGCGATCCCACGGTTAGCGCATGTTAACTCATAGGTTCTGGGTTAAGTGCCCAAAATGTATGGTTTCCCTGTGTGGTGTGTCCCAGAGGGTGCACATAAAATGGATTTTCCCCTGCAGCTCCTGAGGGAAAATCTGCACTAAGGCCCTCATTCCGAGTTGATCGCAAGCTGCCGTTGTTCGCAGCGCAGCTATCAGGCTAAAAATCAGCATTTCTGTGCATGCGTATGGTGCACACTGCGCACGCGCGACGTACTTTCACAAAAGCTGATGCAGTTTCACACAAGGTCTAGCGACGCTTTTCAGTCGTACTGCTGGCCGCAGAGTGATTGACAGGAAGTGGGTGTTTCTGGGTGGTAACTGACGGTTTTTGGGGAGTGTGTGTAAAAACGCAGGCGTGCCGGATAAAAACTCAGGAGTGGCTGGGAAAACGTAGGCGTGGCTGGCCGAACGCAGGGCGTGTTTGTGATGTCAAAACAGGAAACAAACAGTCTGAAGTGATCGCTAGCTAGGAGTAAGTCTCGAGCTACTCAGAAACGGCACAATCTTTTTTTGTAGCAGCGCTGCGATCCTTTCGTTCGCACTTCTGCTAAGCTAAGATACACTCCCAGAGGGCGGCGGCTTAGAGTTTGCACGGCTGCTAAAAGCAGCTAGCGAGCGAACAACTTGGAATGAGGGCCTAAGTGTATGCTTTTACAGCACGGGGTATCAGCATTAATTGAATAGCTTCAGGCAGAGCTTTAGCAGCCCTGTGGCTAATTTAATCTGCCCCAAATGCTGCTCTACTTTTATTAAGGAGCCCAATAAGTGCTATTATATACACACCAACACACCAGGGGCGTATTAACAGATGAGGAGGCTCATGTTCAAGGTGTCCAGGCCCCCTCCTCTCTAGCCGGCAATGGAGTTGAGACTGAGCACTGGAGGCATAGACTTTATTGTGCATGCGCAGATCTCCAAAATATGGTGTAGTGCCCATTTTCCTGGAGATTTCCTCACTGCTCATGCACAAAATGCTGTGAAAATGGCCGCTGCACAATTTCCCCGGAGATTTGTGGAGAGGTGCTGCCACCGATTGGAGACTCTGAAGAGGTGAATATTGAAAAAATGGGTGCAGTGTGTGCTTTGTGGGCCCCCCTGGACTCAGGGACCCGTGTTCAATGTACACACTGCACCCATTATAGATACGCCTCTGTAACACACTACCACTTGCCTACATTGTTCAAACCAAGCATGCTGGCAGAAGAACCAAAGTAAAATATGCCGTGTCCTTTATTTCCTATATTTCATTGTGAGAAATCAAGTTTGTAATGTCCCTTACTACTCAGGGCCGCTTATGGGTGTGTGTGTGGGTCTGCGTGTGTGTGTGTGTGTGTACACTAATTGCCTGGGCTTGATGGTGGGGCCTGGCAGGGACCAGGATCTGCCATAGCCCCCTCTTACCTGTCAGCAGGGCTGGACTGGCCATCTGGCACTGCTGGCAAATAACAGAAGGGCCGTTGGGCTGGTGGTCCGGTCCACAGAGAGCCTGGAAGGCTGCGCACAGCGCAGCTCCCGGCTCTCTGGTTTGTCCCCGCTGCCGCCGCCGCTGCCAGACGTGCCCCATTGCTAAGCAATATGGGGGCGTGCCGAGAGTCAACGCCTCTGACTCGCGACACATCCCCATTTGCAGTGTCCGTGCGCCCTTTACACGGCGCACGCGCACATATGCCAGGGCTGGATGGAGTCCCCAGTCCGTCCCTGCCTGTCAGCATCCTGTGACTCCCCAGCACATGCTGCTTTGAGCTAGGCTGCAGTGGGGCCAGGGAGGCCACTGCCACTGGGCTGTGTGTGTCGGAGGGGGAGGGGGTAGGAGATCACACTGATTACTCCCATCTGCCCTTCCCTGAATTTGCCCCTGGCTGATGTGCTCACAGCACCCCCCTATTCAGCGGGTGAAGTTGTGTAGAAATAGTTTTTTTGTTTTTTTCTAATGGCCCACAACTCCCATGATTAGGTCACGCCCCCCGCATTTTCCAGGCTTGTCATAGCTCTCTATGGCCCTGACCATAATTTTAGACTCTTCAGTAGGAATGGCCATCGGTGTCCTCACCATTGATGGTTACCATCGATGACAAAGCTATGAGTGTCCATCGATGGTAACAAACTCTGTTATGGGAGACCATCGATGGTCTCACCCACAGATGGTCATCCCTGTTCTATCACTGCTTGGCCTGTGGGCCAATCACAGCCTGGGGCGAGGCTTTGCAGTATCAGGGGGCGGAAGTATGCTTCATGTCCCGGCACTCGTAGAAAAAAAACATCTGATGCTACTATACCATCGATGGCGGGAAACTATTTGGTTCTCCCACATTAACAGCAAAAGTATTTGTCATGCACGCGCGATGTACGGGTACAAAGTCCTTTGTGGTTTTGCACAGGTTCTAGCGAAGCTTTCAGTCGCACGACAGAACGCAGGAATATTGACATGAAGTGGGCGTTTCTGGGTGGCAACCGAACGTATTTAGGGAGTGCTTAGAAAACCACAGGCGTAGGCGTGGCTGGGCGAATTCTGGGCGGGTGTGTGACGTCCCTCCGTTGTTAGAATCAACGCACACGAAGAGTAACTACAGGGCTGTTCTTGTTTTGCACAAAATGATTTTGCAGCCGCTCTGCTGCACAAGCGTTTGCACTTTTGCAAAGCAAAAATACACTCCCCGGTGGGCGGCGACAATGCGTTTGCCCGGCTGCTAAAAGTAGCTAGCGAGCGATCAACTCGGAATGACCCCCATAGTCCATCAATGATTTTGAATCATCGATGGTCGTGGCCATCCCTACTCTTTAGGGAGTCACGGAGATTTCTGGTATTTCAGGAAGTCTCCCTCACACAATGAGGCAAGTACTGTATGCTTAAAACTTTAATACCATCTAGCCATGGGACAGCTACTGTATGTTCCTCTTACGGGTATGGGTCGTTGGGTAGACACAACTTAGGTCGACAGTCATTAGGTCGACCATGGAAGGTCGACAGGCATTAGGCCGACAGGGACAATAGGTCGACGTGTTCATTAGGTTGACATGTACTAGGTCGACAGGTCAAAAGGTCAGCATGTTTTTTTAAAACTTTTTTTGGCGTTGTTTTCTTTGTAAAGTGTCGGGGAACCCCAATTAGTGCACCATGTCCCCTCGCATGGCTCGCAAGCTTCGGGAAAGCAGGTTACCGTTCCAATCGTAGTCCACGTGGATCGTTAAGTATGAAAAATGGTGCATGTCGACCTTCAGTGGTCGACATAATGACTGTCGACTTAAGCTGTGTCGACCTAGCAACCTTATCCCCCTCTTACAGCACTATCCAAAAACCAGCTAGCAGAGATTGTTTCTGTGACCATTACATGTTGGTTAACAAAATTAATAACAGAATTGGTACAGCCTGAGGAAAAACAGATGCATGTAGCAGAATAATATTTTCCTTGGTGTTGGTTCAGCTGTAAGTGCGCCAGCCTTGAAAAGTGAAAAATATCACAGTGATAAAGTACCAGCCAATCGGCTCCTGTCATTTTACAAACACAGCCAGTGACATGGCAGATAGGAGCTGATTTGCTGGCACTTTATCACCTTGAAATGTATCACTTTTCAGGGTTAGTAAATCTCCCCCAATGTGTTTTAATAAACCTAGAGAAGGGTCTGCCCTGGACCTCACTGTTGCATCATATGTATGTCTGATAGGAGAAGGTTTCAACTGACACATAGCTATTTGTGCTTATGATTGTAGTGTGGTGAGAACCAACTGTAAGCCCAGCCCCTGAAGTTTAAGACTCCTCCAAAAGGAACTTGAACGTTTTTGGATATTGATGGTCCTATTTATTACATGGAGAAAAAGTTCAGTTTCGCAGAGAAACCGCTTCTCCCTAACTGTCAAATCGTCACTGTTAAGGTCCATACACACTTAACGATAAAATGAGCGACATCGCTCATTTTCCCCCTCCTTGAGCGACGTCGCTCATTTTATCGTTAAGTGTGTATGCCGCCAGCGACGACCGATGCGCGGCCCCGCGGGTCGGCAACGATCGTCGCTGTCGGTAGGGCATGCATGAAGGATGTGGACTGTCGTCCACGACCTTCATGCAGGGCTGGCGGGGGCGTGACGTCTCTGAGCGATATGAGCGGTCATATCGCTCAGTGCGTACAGGCGGCCGCCGACCGGCCGGCCCGGGAGGGGGAAACGTTAGACGATGTCGCTCACAGAGCGACATCGTCTAATGTGTATGGGCCTTTAGTATTAGAGATTGCAGTAGAAAAGATTCCCAAGGTTTCGTGTGCAAAAACGTCACCATGCAGTCACTATGGCAGGCTGTACGAAACAGCTTGGTAATTACCTTTGTTTACTTGATTTGTTCCTTCTTACTGCTTTTAATGACTGACAGTTCCACAGACTGTCCACAGTGTTATTTGACTGTGCTTTTCTGGTGATGTTCCTCAATGGTACCAAGTACTGGCACCTTTTCTTTCCAGAAACAGGAAGTTCTGCTACTGTTACACTGGCACAGTATACGTAGTTTAACATTTATACTTGGAACGTATTTCACCAGTGGTAAACACAGTCATGTAAAATACGTCACAGAGCCGGATGTATCAAATATTGCATATGGGGCCTAATTTAGCATGAGCTGTAGTTTAGCGAGAAATCGCGAAACTACAACTTATTTCTCTAGCATGGGGGGGGCGTCCAGCACAGGGCTAAACAGCGATGCGCTCGCATCTTAAGGGTTGCCCCCTGCCTTTGCAGCCTAGCTGCGAAGACGGGCCTCCATGTTTCGGGTCGCAGCGGCTTCTTGTGATGTCATGCAGCTGCCGCGGCCCACCCCACAAACGGTCCAGACACTCCTCCATTGTCCGGATCGCGATCCCCCCCAATACACCGCATCATCCCCCCTCCCCACCCGGACATAGATTGCGATTGTGTGTGATCGCAATCTAAGTCCTCGCGCATGCACACAGCCGTGTATGCATAAGTGTGGAATTCACCGAACAGCAATTAGCGCAATTCAGCGTTGGATGCTGAATCGGCCCAGTAGGACCTTATTCTGCTTCAGTTGCAGTTTTGCTAATTTAGCAAAACTGAAACTAGCTGCGATCGCATGCTCGGGACCGCCCAGCACGGGGCAAGGCAGCCCCACATGTAAATGGCTGCAGCAATACGATAATTGTGATTGCATCGCTGATTTGTGGAAGACCCACTGCCACCGTAGCCAGGTAGCCTCTCCCCCTGCCATCGAATAACATGTTGCAAATCTAAAAGTCTGTGGGCCTAATTCATGTTTGTAAGGAACTGCACAGATGCAGCCTCGGATCACCATCGTGACCATCGGTCGTGATTTGTAATGTTTTAAGGCACCGGACAGCATGCATAAACTGAAGCTTACTCAGGCTGGCCGCAGGATCCAGACACCCGAGTTCAGTAAGCCTGTGTCCGATAATGCAGACCCTGGACCCATCATGCCTACAAAAAGGGTGTGACATGCCCCCGTTTTAATGGAATGTGATACAGAAGATAGACATTAAAAAGATAGACACTCATTATGTCTACACCATAGGATCGACAGTCAAATGGTCGACAGGAAGAAAAGGTCGAGATGATCAAAAGGTCGACAGGGGCAAAGGGTCGACACAACATTTTTTTGTGGAGGGGTGTTAGTTTGTGTTTTGAAATTTTTATTACCCAAATTTGTTGAAATGCGTCCCTTTGCGGGCTTGCTTCGCAATCCACGTTTCGTACTCAGTGGGTGGCTCTGCTTCGCTCGAAACAAGGTTACTAAAGGAAATAGTTTATGACAAGGATAGTAAATTTGTTCAAATGTGTCCCCTCGTGGGCTCGGTGGCTCGCTTTGCTCGCCACAAGGTTGCTTAGGGTTATAGTTTGTGATATGGATAGTAAATGCAGCAAAAGTTGTAAAAACATGTTAAAACTAGAAAAAACGTGTTGAACATATGTGTAACGACCATTCGACCATTTTTCATGTAGACCTTTTGGCCCCGTTGACCTTTTGACCCTGTCGATCTTTTAACCCTGCTGACCTTTTGACGTGGACCCTATGGTGTCGACCTATTAACTGTCGACCTTGTAACTGTCTATTTATTAACCATCTCCCAGTTTGAAAACAGTGCCGATGGCAACCCCCTAAATGCTGCATCATGTCAATCATGGTTGCAAGCAATATCACAAGACGTGCAGAACAGGTCTTGCGCCTGCACAGCCCCACAACCATTGGGTTTGTACGTATACCATCAGGCTTACGTATAAATCTGAATTAGACCCAGTGTCTGTATGGCAGCCATAACTGTTTTCCCTCTAGAGTGATTTTGAGAAGGAGACAATGATTTGTGGGAGGAAATAAGTATCAAATGCATGCTTAAAAGATAATAAACTTGCTACTTAAAGAGAAAAAAAGTCTACAGTAAGGACCTGATTCAGAGATGGACGCAGATTGCTGCATATGCAGCAAGATCTGCATCTATCTCCTCACATGCTTAGGGCTGCCCAGCATGTGTGGCGCTGCCTCCTGATGTAATTGCGGATGCATTGAATAAAGGTTGACCCCTGGCTGGGCTGTCAGGCGGTCCGCAGCCATTTTTTTAAATGGAAGGTCGGCTGCGTGTGACGTCAAGCAACCGCCCTGAAAACGCTCCTAGTGCGGCCCCATTCGCCCCCCCCAATGGCCGCCGCTGTCAATCACCTTGCAGCAGGATGCGGCTGAAAAGTGTAGGGTCGCGCACAGGGTCGTGTAGGGTTGCATACAGACGCGCGGCTGCATTTGGGTCTGAATGACCCAAATGTTTGTGTGACTAATGCTCTAATAGAAACGAATAAGTAAATAACCATGTAAACAGATTACGATTAAATAGTACATTTTAGCATAGGCTTTCCACATCATGCTACTTCTTTTTTCTTAAACACCTACAACGTTTTGAGTTTTAATGAACTTGGCCACATTTCATCTTAATTAACCTTATGGGATTTAGAGGCAGGGAAATCTCTGCAGGAAATAATTGTTCCCTTGTTATTTTCTTTATAGAAACTGTTGACCAAAATAAAGATTGTATCCCTACTTTAATTGGTTCTATCCACCAGCACCGATTTATTTGGATTTCCACCTCTTAAATGGAAAAGATTATCTCATTTGCTGAAAATCCCATTCACCATTGTGCTTTGTTTCACGATGCCTTGCATTGTAGAACAGCGAAGGAAGCATATTCACTTCTTCCATCCTCATAGGAAATTACTGTATGTCCAAAGTTAGTTGTAGTAGGAAAAAAGTGACAACGCCTCCAGAGATCTAACAGCTTCATACAACATGTGCTTATGGAATCAGTGTCAAATAAGCAACAGGTTTAGCGGGAGAGCTACCAAAGCTTGGAGAGAGATAAAGTGGTAATAAAGTACCAACAAATCAGCTCCTAACTGTAAATGTAAGGGTTGTTTGAAAAATGACAAAAGCTGATTGGCTGGTACTTTATCTCGCGCCAATTTTTTATCTCTCCAAGCTTTGGTAAATCTGTAACTATGGGGGATATCCAATTAGCCCCGGCTAATTGTCCCGCCGGGGGCTATCTAATTAGCCCCGATAAGCAGCGGCACGCGCCGGCTTATCAGAGATTTTGTTTCACCTGCCTCCAGCACTTGAAGCAGAATTCCCGGAAAACAGCCCTGTTTTTGTCCAAAAACGGGGCTGTTTCACACAAAAAAACACAGGTTTCACTGAACCTGTGTGTTTTCGGGAGGTTTTTTTTTTTTATACAGGCGATCCATCTGGATTGCCTGTAAAAAAATAATCTGTGAAACATCGGAAAAACTGCCGTTTTTCGGACCCGATGTTTTACAGGGATAATTGGATATCCCCCTTAGTACAGACTAACAGCAAATAAACAGACTTTTCAGTTTAAAAAATAAGGGGCAGATTTAAAGAGTGATATTCTTGTTATCACTTGTTACAAATGTTAAATGGTGCACCAGCCAATCATCTCGCAACTGTCAAGTGGGAAAAATGACAGTTTGCAGCATCATTTAACATTCGTAACAAGTGATAAGAATAATATCACTCGTTGATAAATCTGCTCTTTAGTCTACTGTATAACCTGGTCTACACCTACCTGCAGTTATATGCTGCATCCAGGAGCATTTGTTGTCTGGCCAGTTAGACTATGCATATCCTGGACACAGGGGTGTATTAAACTTTCTATAGTGATAAAGTGGAAACATTGGTGGTCATTCCGAGTTGTTCGCTCGCTAGCTGTTTTTAGCAGCCGCGCAAACGCTATGCCGCCTCCCACTGGGAATGTATTTTAGCTTAGCAGAAGTGCGAACAAAAGGATTGCAGAGCGGCGGCAAAGTTTTTTGTGCAGTTGTAGAGTAGCTCAATACCTACTCAGCAGGCATGCCTGCATTTTTTCAAACACTCCCTGAAAACGGTCAGTTGACACCCAGACACACCCACTTCATGTCAATCACTCTGCGGTCAGCAGTGCGACTCAAAGCTTTGCTAGACCCTGTGTGAAACTATATCAGCCGTTGTAAAAGTACGTTGCGCGTGCGCATTGCGCCGCATACACGTGCGCAGAAGTGCCGTTTTTTTGCCTCATCGCTGCACAGCGAACGAATGCAGCTAGCGATCAACTCGGAATGACCACCATTGTACCTAGCCACCAATGACCAATTAGCACTGTCATTTCATAGACTGTGCTAGATAAATTATAGCTAAAAGCTGGTTTCCATGGGCAACGTCTTTATCTCTCTTGAAGGTTTGATACATTTCCACTAAAATTTGCAAAGATTGGGATTTACTGGTTGCATATCTAGTGGATGATTCACATATTTTTCTCCTATAGGTCTATTTATGTGTGATCCCATTAGTTTCTTTTCTCAATGCTTACCCGTATACTGTACATAAAATAATGACAATAAGATTACATATGGCATGATTATTGAAATTAAAAAAATCCGACATGAAAAAACAAAGCGCATTACATGAAATTGGGTGTAAATTGGGTGTGTGCACTGCTTCCTGACACCTTGACCTGGACCTCTATGGTGTTTCCACAAGTTCTGATCTGCACTTTTCCCCAGTCCCATTATTAGGCAAACAAAATCTTCACGTTAGATGGCTAAAGCTGGCCACTCATCGGCCTATTGTGTGCTTGCCAAGAGAGCCACAAAGGTGGGTGACTGAATTGGATAAGGTCCCACCATTCAGCCATTTCCAGCATACACTGGAGCCTGTTGGAGCAAGCCGATAATGACTGTAATCAAATGCTCATATCCGCCATCATCAGACAGCCATGCTTAATTGGAGCATGTGTAGCTAGCTTTAGTTTCTTCAAATGTGAGCGGGTGAATGCAAATTAATTCTTAAATAATTTGATCGCATTTAACGAACATGGGAACTGGGTGATTTTGTTTTTATAGTGTAACAAGTTCTTTCAGTTCATGAAAACAGCAAGAAAATAAAACAAATCTTTGTGGATGTTGATTTTTATTTTTTAGATTTAGTTCCCATACTAGATACAAACTTTTACAAGTGACTTTTTGCAAGGGATATATATTTTTAACCTATACTGTACATGTTATATGTGTGCATTTTACAAGTGATTTATGTATAACATAAATGTTTCAACAGCATGTATGGGAAAGGGGATATGAGGGGACCTAACCACACCCTGAAATATCCAAAATCTAGCAAAAGGATTATCTTTATATATGATTTACAATTACTGAAGATATTAGTGTCTTTTCTGACTTCTGGGCTGAGAATTTTTCCTAGATTACTTTAGAAGCTGGTCAACAGCGATAAAGCAGTATATGCCATATACAGTAGTACCCATGCTAGTTTGTTGTAAGGTGTTAAAAGATAACAATACTTAAACATTCAGTATCAGGTTTATAATTCTGGTACTTGAAACTGTCTAGAATTGTTACAAATCATATCGCCAGTTTGTTTCTTTTTGCAGATACCAAACTCATCCTTGGTCCTCTTAAGTTTTCTTGGAATTTTTAAAGCCCCTGGTATCAGGGTGGAATAGCTCACATACCTCCATGTGATTTACTGTGAGGAGAATTCAGCTTTGTGTTTGGCACAGATAGTGTCCAACATTGTTCAATTAAGATAAGATAACAAACTCTTGTTTCCAAATGTAGCTCACTCGTACTCAGGGGGGAAGGGAGTAAGGTATAGATTGCATCATGGTTGACTTATACATTGCTTGTCTGAAGGCCATTTACAAAGTTTTAAGTCCAGGGGTTCCGGCTTTTTTTGCATTATCTTAAGGTCATGTTGAGGTCTTAGATGTTTCCATTTTGTGTCATGTCAACTAGTAAAGCACCATCACAACACAGTTACCTGAAAGCAGGAATATAAGGAGGTCTATTTATTTTTTATTTCCTTTTTAAAGTATTAAGTAAAAGAACAATACTTGTTTCTATGAGAATCTCGTTTGAGAGACCCCATTTTTTTATACCAAGAATCTGACGATTACTGATTTGCAAACAATGTGCTCACACAACTTATTGAACCCACTTCAATCAGGCTTTTGTTCCCAACAATACACAGAGACAGCATTAACTAAAGTAGTGAATGATCTGGTCACTGCTAATACCCCTTTCACATCTCCAATGCCGGATCCCACTCGGGAATTGGAAATGGGTCCTTCCCGGGTGGGATCCGGCATTGGAGACTCTCCCTACCCCTTTCGCTGGCTGTCTGACCCGGCAATATTCCGGGTCGGTTGCCATAGTGGCGGGGGGCAGAGGCGGAGGTGGAGGTGGCGCTGGGAGATGAGCTCATCTCCGCACTGCCTCTCCCTATCTAGTAAATGGGTCCCGGGTCGCATCGACCAGGGAATCTGTTTGTGCAGCCACTGACCCGGTGTTCAACCCGGGAATAACACTGCTTATAACCCGGGTTGAATTACTGGGTCAGGCAACCCGTGAATTTGGGGTTGGCGCTTTCACAACGCACACTGACCCGTGTTGACCCTGCACGATACCGGGTTATTGCCGGGTCGATACCGGGTTATTTGTGAGGTGTGAAAGGGGTAAGAGTCTAAACTCACTACTCACTACTTATTCTTCTAGATCTCTCTGCTGCTTTTGACCCTGTTGACCACTCTCTTCTCATACAGACACTACAATTACTAGGTCTTCAGGACACGCCCCTATCTTGGTTCTCATCCTATCTGTCTAATCGCTCTTTCAGTGTCCGCTTACCTAAATCCACCTTCGCTTCGCTACATCTATCAGTTGGAGTACCACAAAGCTTAATCTTATGTCCTCTGATTTTCTTAATCTATACCACATCTCTTGGCAAACTAATCAGCTCTTTTGAATTTCAGTATCCGGTTAGGGGTTAGAGCTGGATTAGGGGTTTGGTTAGGGTATTAGAGATAGAGTATTAGGGTCAGGGTTTGGATTAAGTGTAAGGGTATTAGTGTTAGCGTATTAGGATTAAAGAAGAGGGTTAGGGTATTAGTGTTATGGGTTAGGATATCTCGCCACCTCAAACTTAATATTTCCAAAACAGAATTATTTATATTTCTACCGACCAGTAGTACTTACCAACCTGATATCTCTATCAATCCTACTCCACAAGCTTGCTATCTAGGTGTCATCCTCGACTCTGAACTGTCCTTTGTTCCCCACATTCAATCTGTCTCTAATCTTGCTACAAGCATCTAAAAAACATGTAATAAATACAACCATATCCTACCAAGACACTGCAAAAAAAAACATGTTCTCATTATCTCCCACATTGATTATTGCAATGTTGATCTTACTGGTCTTACCAAAAAGAGACTTATGCCACTGCAATCCATTGTGAATGCAGCTGATGAGGCTAATCTTCCTCGCTAGACGTTCATCATCTGCGGATCCACTCTGTCAGTCCCTCCATTGGTTACCTGTATTCTACTGTATTCAATATAAATACTTTTATTCACACCCAAGGCCATTATCCAACCTACACCAACATATATCTCGTTTATCTCAAAATATCTCCCAACCAGACATCTTCACTCTTCACAAGATCTACGTCTCTGGCCAACACTCATTATTCGCTCTCATTCACGATTGCAGGACTTTCTTCGGGCTGCACCCATTCTGTGGTATGTCCTCTCACGCACAATAAGACTCTCCTCTAGTCTCCAAACCTTCAAGCATGCCATGAAAACTCACCTCTTCAGGTTAGCTTATCAACTTTCAGAACCACCCACATAACCTTCATAAACTTTCCTATCCAATTACATCCCCACTGTAGAGTTCACACATATCCTCACATATTTTCTTTTTCTTCACTTTCCCATCCTCCCGAACCCAGGCTAACATTGCTGTGTGACCCTATCATACAGCCCACCAAGAATCTGTTAGACCATTATGCAAGAGATAACACCTATCCATGTGTATCAATGCCTACTTCCTGTAGAATGTAAGCTTGCGAGCAGGGCCTTCCTACCTCTGCAACTGTCTGTTCGTACCCAGTCTTGTGTATGTTTTATTTTATCACTGTTGTTTCCAATTGTAAAGCGCAGCAGAATTTGCTGTGCTATATAAGAAACTGGCGATAATAAATAAATATGTGAAACATTGATTTGCCCATAATGTTCCCTGTATTAATCTTCCCAGGGCTACTTTAATACATTAATTAATAATTATAGAGGAATCCCCCTGGTATTATTCCAATTTTTGTTGCTTGTGGTCTTCATTAAATTCACACACACATAACAGAAAAGGAAGGTGGGCAGGTGAAGCAGATCAGAGAGCTACTAAATCTGCCTAGCATCAGTTAAGACTCCACAAACTCCTCCCCTAACAATCCTATAGAACAGGTGAAAACCACAATTTATGGTGGGTATACACTAGAATGATATCGGCCCAATTTGTTGGTAAATCGTAACAACAAATTGGGCATTTCATAAAGTGTGTATGCCCGATTTGCGTCGCTGGTGACCTGCTGCAGGGTCAACCAGAATATATCGCTAATGATACCATGCTGCTGAATGTAGCATGGCAAGTTAGATCACACCGTCTTCCCTTGCATCATGCAAATGTGTATTTGCTTTGCGATGCAGGGTCTCGTCGGATTGGCCGGCTACACATCATTCTGATGTCTAGCTGGCCTAACATTCTCAATCTTAAAGGTTAAACAACTCCAACACATTAAAGAGGCAATACATACCTCATGGCAGAGGCGGATTGGCCATAGGGTCTACAGGGAAGATTCCCGGTGGGCCGGTGCACCCGCGGGGCCTGTTTTGTTTGAGGACATGTGGTCCTGTTTATAGACATAATGAATAAGATGCCAAACAATTTGCATATATGAAAATTACTTTGCCACTTAGCCTGTGATTGCAGATTATCTAGTGTATGCTCTGTCTGCCTGCTTGGCTGACATATAAGATTGAGTGAATAGTGATTGGGATACGGTTGGTGTAATAAGCAAGAAAATATATCTTTCTAAAGAATTATATAGTTTCCTAAATTCTGAAGGTGTATCATATAATGTGCTCATAACATTTAATTTAATTTCCTTTTAACTTCCCCTTGATGCTGGACATCCCCACTATCTGGAAAGTCTTGGGGGGAGGGTGCTGCTGCCATGGCCCATGGCTAGATCTTACACCTCTGGTGCTGCCCAAGTGGGGCCACTAGTACAAATTTTTGCAGGGCCACTTTTTGTTCCCAATCCGCCCCTGTCGGCAACCAGGGCTCGGGAGTGTACAGCGTCGCTGGGGAGAGATGGAGCTGCAGCAGTGAATGTCACTAGACATGTACACACTGCTGCAGCCCTTGAAGTCTTCACTTTTCTTCTCAAAAAGCTCTTCTTAGGGCTGCCCAGAGCAGCCCCTCTGTTATGTGCCTGCTATCTGCGGCACCAACTACAAAACTGAGCTCCTGTGCGGGGAGGCGGGGTTATAGAGGAGGTGGCGCTGTGCATTCTGGGAACAGTCAAAGCTTTTGAGCCTGTAGGTGCTTTGGATCAAGATCCTACTCTACACCCCTATGCAGAGGCGGATTGGCCACAGGGTTTACAGGGAAGATTCCCGGTGGGCCGACGCACCCGTGGGGCCTGTTTTGTTTGAGGACATGTGGTCCTTTTTATAGACATAATGAATAAGATGCAAAATAATTTGCATATATGAAAATTTCTTTGCCACTTAGCCTGTGATTGCAGATGATCTAGTGTATGCTCTGTCTGCCTGCTTGGCTGACATATAAGATTGAGTGAATAGTGACTGAGATACGCGGTTGGTGTAATAAGCAAGAAAATATATCTTTCTAAAGAATGATATAGTTTCCTAAATTCTGAAGGTGTATCATATAATGTGCTCATAACATTTAATTTTATTTCGTTTTATCTTCCCCCCTGATGCTGGACATGCCCACTATCTGGAAAGTCTTGGGGGGAGGGTGCTGCTGCATGGCCCATGGCTAGACCTTACACCTCTGGTGCTGCCATTGTGGGGCCACTAGTATAAATTTTTCCAGGGCCGCTTTTTGTTTCCAATCCGCCCCTGCCTCATGGTTTAATCTCCTTCATGTTTATGTCAATTCAAAACCTTCAGTCATATCAGTCCTATTCAGATGTCTCTGAGTGTACTTTATATGGTTTAATATGTTTACTCTGTCTACATACAGTATATTCAGATGTAATAGGAATAATATGCAGTAAAAAATTGGTTTTATTGAAAGATGTAAAATAAATCATATCAAAGCCTAATAACTTTGGATTGTTAAGGTTGGAAAGCATTAAAACAGGTTGCTCAAGGTTTCTAATACAGTACATAGCAGTGTTTCACAGTATTAATATAATAAGCAGGATTAAAAAATAACAATTAAAACATTCATGCAAAACAAACAGGTTTAAAAAAAACAGTTTAAACCAAAAAAAGTACAAAAAAAAAGTACAAAAAACTTTTTCCCCGAGCCTGGCTTACAGCAAAACTATTGATCGGTCGGGCATGGTAGTCCCATATACAGTAATATTTTCTTAGTGTCAAGTTGGCCGCATCGGGCAGTGTATGCCCTGCCAGACAGACAGACAGACAGACATTTCCCCTATTCCTTCACAGGAAAGGAGAGTGGAAATGTTTCCTCCCCAGGGAAGGAGAACAGATATCAAATAATGTGAGCTGGATCTGCTATATGTTATAATACTTCTATCTACAATAGAAGATGCAAAGCAGAGAGAAGAAAACCTACTGGAGTTTCACATCCAGTCTGATTGCCATAAATTGGTTAGCTTTGTTCTGTTTACATTTAGTATCACTGTCAGCAGTGCTATTTTCAGGAGGAACAAGCAGGAACGCTGTTCCTGAACCTCTTATTAATTATCACCTAATCAGGAATGGTGTTCCTGAACCTGTCCTGGGCCAAAATTTATTTTCCAGAAAATATTAATTTCAAAGTCCCTTTTCAGAGCCTTCATTTCGCCACTCTATTGCAGTTCTAGAGGGATGTAGTTGTGTCCCGCACCCTGACAATCCCTACAGTCGGCATACCAACTAACAGGGACTACTCCCACTCGTGGTTGTCCACGACACCCATAGAGTTGGAATATAACCTGTGGCAAGCGCAGCGTGGAGAGCCCGCAAGGGGCTTCATGACCCCCCTTCCCCGCCGGTCATCTCGAAGCTGGGATCCCGGCGTTGGTATGGTGACGGGCGGTCTCCTGATGTAGCATGCTCCCTCCCCCCCAGCCCCCCCTTCCCGATGCCGGAACTTTCGGGGAATTAAGCTATATAGTGAAATTATAATGACCATTACATCATTTGTCACATAGTACAGTTTGTAACCAGCTTTAGAGTTATCGCTTTATCACTAAAATTACAGTTGTGAATTTAACTCTAGTGGCTCCTCCTGTTTAAAGCAGACTTCTCATCTATACACAATGACACAGCAAACATATATGGTAACTGAACAGATGCTGTATAAATAAAAATGTTATACTGTACTATATACATTTTTATTCGTTCCCATTTTTACTTACATGCATGAATTTAGCCATGGTGTGGACAGCTGCAGACATTCATGACTATTAATGAGAGTGTGAACAGGCTTTGCCCAGCATCAGACTGTAGGAAGTATTTCAGGTGGGTGTGGTATGAGTTGCCGGCGGCCGGGTTCCCGGCGCCCAGCGTACCGGTGCTGGGATCCTCGACCGCCGGCTTGCCGACAGTGGGGCGAGCGCAAATGAGCCCCTTGCGGGCTCGCTGCGATCGCCATGCTGCGCTCGCCACACTGCGGGCATGGTGGCACGCTACACGCGCCATGCTATCTTTCTCCCTCCAGGGGGGCATGGACCCCGAAGAGGGAGAAAAGGTGTCAGTATGCCGGGTGTCGGGATTCCGGCACCAGTATACTGTGCGCCGGGATCCCAGCAGCCGGTATACTGAATACCACCCTTTCAGGCTTCTGATGGAATGATCATATGGGATTAGTATTACAAGTACTTTGCCTATTTACATACTGACATGTTTCCTGATTCAGGCTGTGTGAGACATTATTTCAGGGTATTATAAACATAGAGTAATACACCTTTCACACAGAATTGAAATTACCGGTAATTTTCCAATAAACACGTGTCCTTTTTCTGTGTGAAAGGGTCAATCTGGGTTGAAATTCCGTGGACTTCGACCCAGGAATTTGCCAGGTTCGGATACCCATGAATTTCGACCTGGGTTGACCCTTTCACACAGACAAAATACCCGTGTTGATCTGCAAATTACTTGGTAGAAATTCTTAACCCGGTAATTTTCTTGTCTGTGTGAAAGGGGGGACAGGCAGAGACCGTCAAAAGACCCGGCACTGAAATGAAGGATAAAAGCTGGGTAATTCAGATATTTCTGCTGAAAAGTGTTAGGATATGGTGCGCTCTGTGCCTGTCTCCTTCTACACAGCAGTCTATGGGCGCATTCCCTAGTGTTAATCCCCTAGTGCCAGAAGTTACTCGAAGATGGAGCATTGTGATGTAATTCCCTGCTTCTCCATCTTAGAGTAAGTGAGAGAGACTGAGTCCTGGTGTGTGCAAGCATGCAGAGCTGAGACCGGGAGTGGATCTCAGCTACAGAGATGCACAGCATTCCATTGCATGTATAGCGGCTCCGGAGCTGACGCTGAGCTGGGCGCCGCATCTTCTCTACAGCAGGAGTCAGACTGCACGGCTGTGCAGTCCTCCATCCCTCACCCCCGGAGACAACTACTGATAAGTACCGCTACCACTGCTTTTACCTTGTATGATAAAAGTGCCCCTAATTGCCATATATCAGTATTACATCTGAGCCACCTGTGTTCACTGTATAAACCTGCATTACTGTTTAAGTCATTAAGTGTGTGGACTGACGTCACTACACCAGGCAATTTCAATACACTCTGCCAACAGGTTATGGGCCCAGTCCCGCGCGCCAGACCCGCATGTGCCTGAAGATTAACCCCCAGAGTGCTTTTGAATAATCACACAAAGTTTAAAGTGACATTTTATACAAGTGCAGAAAGGATGTATAGCATAGGACACAGCATGAACTTTACTAAGCTGAAAGGATCAGAGAACTATGCTACATGAAAGTTTGCCATGGAGATGCAGCTTAAGCAGGAAAAGTTGTGGAAGGTTACTATAGACCAAGGAGCAGGACCAAACCCAGATGACATAGACAGAGCCATCGGGACAATAGGTTTAGCTGTGGAGCAGCGTGTCTATTCAGTAGTCAGTGGGAAAGTGTCAGCTAAGGACATGTGGACAGCCCTGCAAAATGCATATGAAGACAAAAGTCTAACGAGAAGGATAAGTTTGAGATGCATGCTATATGGAACGAAACTGAGTGCCTGCAAGGACATGAACGATTACATTGATAAGTTAATGTCAATAGCTCAGCAGTTGGCATCTGTGGAGGCACAGGTGGACGAGGAAGAAGTGGCAATGGCTATGTTACAAAATCTGATGCCAGAATTTGATTTTTTGGCGGTTGCGTTAGAGTCAAATGACACTAAACTGACAATGGAGATTGTAAGGGCTAAGTTGCTGCAGTTCCAAGAACGTATTCCTGTCGAGACCATAGCTGAGGGTTCTGCCTTGATCACAAAGGGCACAAAGTCCAAAAAGCACAAATTCAAATGTCTTGTATGCCACAAGATAGGACATAAAGCTTCAGATTGCAGAATGAGAAATTCCAGTGGTGCGCAGAAGCAGCGTGACAAGCCAAACGAGTCAGCACTGAATGTAGCAGTCAAAGGGAGGATTGCTGGTACATGGACTCGGGGGCCACTAGACGTTTCAGTTGCAATAATCATTGGTTCAATTCTTTAACACCATGTGTACCCACTACAGTTACAGGGATTGGAAATAAGGTCCTTACTGCATCACAAGCTGGGACAATCATAGTACGTTTAAGAATTGGAGGAGAAACATTTGTTACAGATATCCAAGATGTGTTGTAAATGCTTGATTTAGAAAGTAATCTCATTGCTATCAGCATCCTAGAGAAAAAAGGCTACAGAGCCCAATTTCAGAAGGGCACGTGTATGATGCAGAATAAAAAAGGTACTGTTATTGTTTCAGCATCCCGGTGCAACCAACTATATGTCCTGGACTGCAATGATGGCTACTGAGGAAAAACAGTCAATGGAGCTGTGGCACAAACGCTTGGGTCATCTGGGATATGACAACGTCCAGAAACTGCTAGATGGAATGGTAACAGGGATCACCGTGAGCAACGCTGAAAGACCCATGTGTGAGAGTTGCATTGAAGTCAAGCAAACTTGCAACCCATTTCCAAAGTCAGTCAACAGAGCAGAGACACCGTTAGCTCTAGTGCTCACTGACGTGTGTGGTCCAATGGAGGAAGAATCAATCAGTTGCTGCAGGTATTTCATGACTGTCATTGATGACGCCACAATTATGACACACGTATACTTTCTTAAAGAGAAGAGTGAAGTGGTCAACAAACTTGTGGAATACAAAAATCTTGCGGAGAATCAGACAGCTCTGAAACTAAAGGTCCTGAGATCAGACAATGGTGGAGAGTATGATAACAAAGTCTTAGCCTCATTCCTTAGGAAATATGGCATAAAGCATCAACTAACAATTGCCTACACACCGGAACAGAATGGCGTGAGTGAGCGGGCAAACCACACAATTGTTGAAAGAGCACGAACTATGTTAACTGATGCTGGCATGGAAAATAAGCTTTGTGCAGAAGCAGTATCTACTGCAGTATACCCAAAGAATCGTGCACCTACAGTGGCTGTCAAAGGTAAAACGCCACTGGAGGCGTGGTCCAGGAAAAAGCCAAGTGTTAGTCATCTTTGTGTCTTCGGAAGCAAAGCTTTTGCACATATACCAAATGAGAAAAGTGAGAAAGCTAGATCCAAAATCCATAGAATGTATAATGCTTGGATACTGCGATGAAAGCAAAGGATACAGACTTTGAGATGTTACAAGTAAACGTCTTCTTAAATCCAAAGATGTGGTATTCTACGAGACAGCACCACTAACTGGAGCAGTGGAGCAACAAGAAAATGTATCTTTGGATGTACAGGCAGCAGAAAGCGTGTCTGAATCTGAGAGTGTCAAAGCAGAAAAGTCAGTGAATAGAAGTTTCATGAGGAGCAACAAAGGTGCTTCAGCCAAGAAATACAGTGAGGAGTATGCAAACATAGCTTACTGTGAACCTCAAAACATACAGGAAGCAAAGTCAAGCAGTGATTGGACAGAGTGGAAGTCAGCAGTTGATACAGAACTGTCAGCACTAAATGATAACAGTACATGGACTATGGTTGATAGACCAAGAGACCGTAAAACTATTAAAAATAAGTGGGTTTTCTGCAAGAAGTTGTAGGCAGACGGGACAGTAGCTCGTTACAAAGCCTGCCTTGTTGCCAAGGGATATACCCAGAAGTATGGAATCGATTATGGAGAGATCTACTCACCAGTTGCAAGGTATAGCACCTTAAGGTTAGTGATTGCTGTTGCTACACTACATGATCTACTGTTACATCAGCTAGATTTTGATTCTGCATTTCTGAATGGAGAATTAGTTGAGGAAATTTACATGGAACCACCTGAACACTACGATATGGATATATTCCAAACTGGGAAAGTTTGTCTCTTAAAGAAGTCACTATACGGCCTCAAGCAAAGTGGTCATTGCTGGTATGTAGAGTTGGATGTAGCGTTACTAGAAATGAACTTTGTTAGGTCAGAGACTGATCACTGCCTATACCACAAAACTATCAAAGAAAAGTTGTTCATTATAGCTGTCTATGTGGATGATTTACTTTAGGCGGGTCAAGAAGAACACATCACTGACGTCAAGCACCAGATTAAACAAAGATTCAAGTTGAAAGATCTAGGCCCTGCAAATCATCTATTAAGTATGAAAATTGTATAAAACCTGCAATAGGGAACTGTCACAATTCACCAACAAACATACATTGAGGCAATCATTTCCAAATACGGAATGACAGATGCAAAACCAGTAAGTACTCCCATTGATAAAAGTACAAAGATGGTCAAGGCCATGTCACCAAGTAGCAAGGGGGAGATAGAGGAAATGCAAGAAATCCCTTATCAAAATGCTGTTGGTAGTTTGATGTATGCAAGTATTGGGACACAACCTGACATCACACATGCAGTGAGTCAGGCAAGCCAGTTCGCAAACAATCCTGGGAGACAACACTGGATTGCAGTAAAGAGAATACTAAGGCACCTCAAAGGTACAAGTTCACTAAAGCTGATATTGAGAAGATCAACAGATACCAACTTAAAAGTATTCTGTGACGATGACTGGGTATC
This sequence comes from Pseudophryne corroboree, assembly GCF_028390025.1. Classification (NCBI taxonomy): domain Eukaryota; kingdom Metazoa; phylum Chordata; class Amphibia; order Anura; family Myobatrachidae; genus Pseudophryne; species Pseudophryne corroboree. The sequence goes on from NC_086448.1 coordinate 208,262,785, forward strand.
AGATGAGGATGATAGACGTTCTTATACTGAATACCTGTTTACACTGGCAGGTGCAGCCGTAAGCTGGGCAAGTAGGAAACAACCCACAGAAGCAGAGTACATGGCACTCACAGAAACTTCAAAAGAAGCGTTTTGGATAAAAGAGACTTTATGTGAATTAGGTCTTTACCACAGTGAGATCATCAACATAAAGTGTGATAGCAAGGGAGCAATTGATCTTTCTTGTAGCACAAAGCATCATGGATGGTCTAAGCACATTGCTATAAGACATCACTTCATCCGTGAGTTGGCGGAAAACAAGTCCGTCAATGTGGAATATGTTGCAGTGAAGAAAATATTGCCGACATGTTGACAAAAGGACTGTCATCACACTTGTTACATGCATTCCTGATGGAATGTGGACTAAAATATGGTTAATGTTGATTTATTCTTACTGTTTTGCTTCACATTATGTTTTCTGTTACAGGAATAACTTTATTGATTTGTTTGATAAAATGTCATGTTCTTTAAATATGTGACCAGAAACAGTCTTAAGCAAGGGGGAGTGTTAGGATATGGTGCGCTCTGTGCCTGTCTCCTTCTACACAGCAGTCTATGGGTGCATCCCCTAGTGTTAATCCCCTAGTGCCAAGAGTCACTCGGAGGCAGAACTATGGGGGTAATTCTGAGTTGATCGCAGCAGGAACTTTGTTAGCAGTTGGGCAAAACCATGTGCACTGCAGGGGAGGCAGATATAACGTGCAAAGTGAGATAGATTTGGGTGTGGTGAGTTCAATCTGCAATCTAAATTGCAGTGTAAAAATAAAGCAGCCAGTATTTACCCTGCACATAAACAAAATAACCCACCCAAATCTAACTCTCTCTGCACATGTTATATCTGCCTCCCCTGCAGTGCACATGGTTTTGCCCAACTGCTAAAAAAATTCCTGCTGCGATCAACTTGGAATTACCCCCTATGTGATGTAATTCCCTGCTCCATCTTAGAGTGAGTGAGAGAAACTGAGTCCTGGTGTGTGCAAGCGTGCAGAGCTGAGACCAGGAGCGGATCTCAGCTACAGAGACTCACAGCGTTCCATTACATATATCGCGGCTCCGGGACTGGCGCTGAGCCGGGCGCCGCATCTTCCCTACAGCGGGAGTCAGACCGCATGGCTGTGCAGTGCTCTGTTCCTCACCACCGGTGACAACTCCTGATAAGTACAGCTACCACTGCTTTTACATTGTATGATATAAGGGCACCTAATTGCCTATATCAGTATTACATCTGAGTCACCTGTGTTCACTGAATAAACCTGTATTACTGTTTAAGTCATAACGTGTGTGGACTGACATCACTGCACCAGGCAATTTCAATACACTCTGCCAACAAAAAGGGTATTAGGGATGTAGCTGTACTGGATTCATTTATCAAGAATTATAACTATAGTTAGACTGTTACACAGTCTTTAATAAAACATTTAAGCTTGCATTCGGGTTGGAAATGTGGAACAAATCAAGCTACAGTTTGCACCCAACAGAACCATAACTACTCTCAGATTCACCTAAGGTATGCCCATTTTTGAGAACGATCACAACAATTTTCTAATATGCGAGTTCCCTGTCTAATGCTGAGTATGGGGATTGTCTGGATAAATCAGGACTGTAGGCAGGTATGATATATATATTAGATTTTTAAAATTGCATGACAGTTCTACTTTAATTTCAATGACAAATGATCAATTCAGTTTAGTTTTAGGTAGACTGTACTGCACAGGGTTTTCGTAATTATGCAAATCGGTAAATCCCTAGTTTATAGTTACCTTCTTCATCTATGTAAAGTATTTGATACAAATTAGACAGAATCAGCATTAATTAGCTGCTTTGGGTTGAATTCAATTAGCTGTGAAAAGGTATTCTACAGCAAATCGCGGAAAATTCACAAAAAAGCCTATTCAATTGTATGTGAAAACAGATTTGCGGTAATTTTACTGTGACTTTCAATTCACCAAATATGAGCAGGTGATAAACTTGGGTAAAATCCTATTTTAAGTTAAAAATGTTTGGGTTTGGTCCTGATCCCCCTATGACACCCCCCTGAATGACTAAAGCAATAAGAAGTTTTTAATTATATTTAATTAGCCAATAATTACATGTAATTTTGGGGGTGCAAAATGATAGAAATTGGGGTACAAGGTATGGGACAGGTATATTGGGATGCTTTATGAGTGAGACAAGTGTTTTTAGACTTGCAGGTAAAATGGCCTGTTTCCATTTTTTATTTTAAAAGTCCCCCAAAATGACCCAAGTATATAGTTATACCCATTTTTATGTTACCTGATTTAATTTTAGCACTTAATTTGCTGAAAAAAATAGCTTTCTATCATTTTTTTTACATTTCTAAAAAAAAAAGCATTTAACAGCCATTTGACCCAAATTAGGTACCAGAAATACTTTTATTATAACCAATAAAAAACTTTCATACTGTCATCCGATGTTAGTTTAGCTTTTTTGTGTGGGTACAGGAAGATTTAACCATTTTTGTTTTACTTTTTACAGACAGGAACAATTTACGCGATTTAATCCGTTTTCACAAATTTGCAATTGAATAGGCGAATCTGCGGAGCACATATACCCACGAAAATGCCATTTTCGCAGGCAAAAAAGCTGCTAAAGCCGCAAAAATGGCATAAGCCAGTGGTCCCCAAACTTTATTGAATCACGGCGCCCTAGAGTATAAAAAAAAATATAACGGCACCCTTAGGCCAATTGTTTCTTACTGAGAAATGTAAAATGAAATATTAAATTAAGAAAATTGTGTTTCTATGTCATTGTTAGGGTCAGTTATGTGGTGAGGGACATGATTTGCTTCTGTTTGTGCACATAGTTTATGATTGGCAGCCACTAGCAATGGTTTTGCCTATTACATTGACCACAAATAATTTGAATCGGTCCTGGACCATCAACCCAGGGCACCCCTGCAAGAGCCTCGCGGCACCCTAGGGTGCCACGGCACCCAGTTTGAGAACCACTGACATAAGCAGTAAATTAAGGTGATTTAGTGGCTAACTGAATTTGACACTATGTTGTCTGCTTGTGCATGGTTAAAGAGGTAATGCCTTCCACATTTCATCCCTTTGAGTCAATTATATGCAGTGATTCCCATACTTTTTTGAATCACAGCACCCTAGGGTATTTATTTCACGGCTTCCCCTGGGCCAAATGTTTCTTATTGCGAAATTCAGAAAAACATATTAAATTAAGTAAATTATGTTTATATGTCATAGTCATCTTTAGTTTCATTTATTTGGTAAGAGATGGGAATCGCTTCTATTTGTCCACATATTTTATGATGGGACCATAAATAATTTTAATTGGTCCTGGATTACCAACCCAGGGCACCCCTGCAGGTGCCACGGCACCTAGTTTTGGAACCATCGCAGTCTTTCATCCTGGTAGAGACTAACATGGAAGGTCAGCAGCCAGGAACTTCACATGTCACAAGCTACCAGCTGCACCAATCCCATGTTAGTGTCTGCTCCATGTGTCAAGCCGTGCGAGCATTAAACTTACAAGGTGTTTTAGATGCATAATCAATTGCGCCCTAGGCAACTGCCTAAGTATACCTAGTTGTAGCACTGACCCTGTGTATGTGCAGCTCTTCAGGTTCCGGTATGAATGGTCGACAATGTTAAGGTCGACACTCATTAGGTCAACCACTGTTGGTTGACATGGACAGATGGTCGACATATGAAAATGGTCGACACATGAAAAGGTCGACATGAGTTTTTTTTTACTTTTTTGGTGTTTTCTGCGTAAAGTGACAGGGAACCCTAATTAGTGCACCGCGTCCCCTCGCATGGCTCACTTCGCTCGCCATGCTTCGGGCAAGGTGCCTCGCTGCGCTCGGCACAGGTTAACGTTCCCAATCGTAGTCCACGTGGATCGTAAAATATGAAAAAGTTCCAAAAAAGATTTTTTTTTTTTAAAAAACTCATGTCGACCTTTTCATGTGTTGACCTTTTATGTGTTGACCATTTGCCCATGTCGACCATGTCAATGTCAACCAATAGTGGTCGACCTAATGAGTGTCGACCTTAACATTGTCGACTATCTGAACGGATACCGCTTTTCATAGGCTCGCTAATTAATAAAAAAAAGATGAATGGCGATCTTTAAAGCCCTTCCTATGGACAATGTGCAAATAGTCACTTATTCAGGTGAACAGACTTCTGGGTAACATGTGACATTTTTGCAGTGAACAATCCTAATGAGGTTCTTTGTGGGAATCTTGTGAACTCTTTAACAACACTGTATTTATTCCTTTTTTTTTGGTTGGAACGAGGCATATTCCACACCAGCATGTCTGACACACACAATTCTCCATTCTCTGCTCTTGTTTGTACATCAGTAATTAAAATTAGATTCATATGTATTTTCTATACAGGGTGAATTACCAGAAGCTTCTGGGTGTTCTCATTATTGGTCCTCACAACTTTTTCCGTGCCAAGATATAAGAATAAATAATGTTTAACTCTGTTTTTGGCTTTGATTAACATTTATTTATTCCAAAGATCATAACATTAAAATTGTGGTATCAGAATTTAAAGGGGAAGTATTGTTTTTACTTTTTTTAGAAAATGATTTATCATGTCAAAATGACATCTGCTGATCTGAACCGTGAAACCACCATTGCTGGGAAGTGTATATTACTAGTATTATTACACTGATCAACATTCTTTTTATCATATTAGAGCAATTTTGGGGGTAACTTTGTGGTGCTGATTCAGAATATGACATTGGTTTGGTTCGATTGTATCTCATAAACCTCCTAACGGCTGAGGGGCGTACCTCCCTAATGACAGTAAAAAATTAAAAACAACTTATACTATAAAATAACGACACAGAGACATGTATTTTGGTAGAAAGTTGTTAGCTTTTTATTAATAATCTAATAACTAGAAAAACCTGTAATGAAATGATATTAATTTGTATAGTTAAGATAGAGTATGGTGGCCAGAAAAAAGAAAGGCTGAAATCCAACGACAAGCTAATTAAATCTAAACCAATCAGAATCAAACTACCAAACAAACATAGGTAGCCACTCAGACCTTCTACCTTGACTATCCAGCCTGAAGGGTGATGACGCTGCCCCCTGAAGGGTGGTCCAGTAGATATAACAGTCAACGAAGGTGAGTGCACCTAAACAACACCAAACCGACTAAAACACTGTTAGTAATAACTCAAACACGAGAACCTGACGCTCTTTTCCGTCCGCCAACAAATAGCTAACGAGAAAAAACACAGCTAACAACCTTAAACCAAAACACCAATGAGAATAATTAAAATTAAAAGGTGTCGGGAGGGTGGGAAGGCAAAAGGAAAGAGACAATACACACCAGATACAGCCCAATTTATTCACTGACACCACCCCTAACTTTCCTAATTGGTCTGCAAACCCGGTCCTCATTACCCCACACAGTGCATGTTTTGCAGGTCTCCTCACAGAATCACAAGTGAAATAATTATCTCCACATGCGGACCTTTTAAAATGTGTCTGTAAGTAATTAATACACCTGTGCACCTGCTGGGTTACCTGCAAAACATGCACTGTGTGGGGTAATGAGGACCGAGTTTGCAGACCTATGCTGGAACCTGTCATACCATATTGATCCACTCCCAGTCAAAGAGTTTTAACTCTCTCCACTCCAAGGATTGTCATTCTGCTCTCCTTTTTGAGATATACAGATGAAAAACAAGAAAAACACAATAGGGAGCGGAAATTGCTCAATTGTCATCTGGCAGTGGCTAATAACTTCTATACTGCCTCCACAGAGAAGCCTGTTTGGACTCTCATACAGCAGCAGCCGGCCACACCCTTTTTGTTCCTCGTGTTGGTGGATCCCTCCAGCCACACACAGAATCACCTGCTCATCAGTGCCATCTTTGGTGATACTGCTACAATATATATTCAAAGAATATTCATGTAGTCCCCCTGCCCAGTTAAACTTTGGACACATCTGTTTTCACGGATGGAAATAGCGAGTGTTAGCATACAGTGCATGCGCAGAAGCAAATTTTTGCGCATCTTCTGGGCGATGCTGAGCAGGGCGTTTTCTGAGGAGGGAACTGGGTGGTGATGATGTGCTTGTCTTGTGGGAGTCATAGCCATAGGTATTGTAGGTGACGGGAGTGCGGATGCTACGGGGCCCTGGCCACCTCCAGGGCCCGGCCCTCCCCCTGCACCTGGATATGCTGCCTGCTAGTCACACACTATCTTCACCAGAGAACTGTGCCCCATGTCCTCTCCTCTATCAGTGTTACGGATGGCTCTGTCTCCCCGTTCTCACTGATTCTGGGAGGAGCCGTGACATTGCTTAGCCTGGCTCCTCCCAGCATCAGTGAGGATGGAGAGACACAGAGCCTGCCGAATGGGCCATTGAGAGCAGATGTGCCTGCAGCAGCAGCACACTGCTGTTAGAGGAAAAGCACGGGGCACAGGAGGTGAGTGATGCCCATACAGAGTCCGGTGGTGACGGTGACCTGGGAGTGGAGGAAAGGTGAGTACTCTTTGCTTGCACCATGCAGCAGGACCTTGGTGGGTGGGGGGTGAAGAAAAATGTGCTATGGGGCCCCATTATTCATAGATACGCCCCTGGTGGGAGTGTTGCATTAGCATGAGATAGTAAATGTCAACTTTGCACCATCTGCAATTTCCAGTGCTAGGATTTTGTGGTAATTGAATTGGCTAGCAGATGTTTGCTAAGTTATTTACTCCTTTACTTGTTCTGCCACTGGAACAAGAACAGCACTGATGAAGAAGTAGGCTCAGGACAAGGGAGTAATGTAGTGTTCATTCTAGCACCTAATTAGTGAGGAAGGCATATTTTAATTTTGAAGGACAAAATTTTATATGTGATGTATCGATACAGCTAATATGCCCTCCTCACTGATTAGGTGCTGGGTGCTAGAATGAACACTAGTAACATATAACTTTTGATCAATCACTGCAGTAGCTGCATATCAGTGTGTCTCTGGACATGTATAAAGTTTGCTCCTTAGTAGTGGTGCTCATCAGAGGTCACTGCAGATTTAAGGGTGCTGTATATTACCAGACATCATTTTTTCTAACAAAAATAGCAGCTATTATACTGTCTGGAGCTATTTATCATTATTTTTCAGTATTAAGCACTTTGGATGTTTTCATATATTTATGACTAGCGTTTGCCCGCGGCTTCGCTCTCGTGGATGTCCTCCCCAAAAAGTTTTTGAATCTCCATAGTGCATAAACAGTCCCTAGAAGTATATTTATCCCCCCAAAATGTATATTTATATAAATATAGTCATTTTGAGGAGCCTGAACATTGCATGCGCCGAGTGTCAAGCGTCTAGTGTTACCTTTATTGCTCCTCTCCTGGATGTCACATCTAGATAATACACACATCCATTTCTTTCTAGGTCACTAAGCTATCCAACAGTGAAAATGCCGTCCAAACTCATCCAGTAGTTTTTGCAAGCCAAAAATGACAACTTTCTTATATACAGATAAATTATAATCCGCCATAGTACCCGTCTAGCATTTAAGCAGTGAGTGCTGGAGAGAGTCCCTGTTACCATTCCAGCTCTCACTAGCCGCCTAAAATCCAGGCGCAGCCTCACCTCTCCCCCAGCTCTGTATGAATGTATCACCGAAGTATACCAGATTTCCCATCACTAATGCTGACTGTATGTGTATTTTAATTTTATTGCATGCATATGTTAATAGTTTGGGGATTTTAGAAATAAGTATTACTTGGCATAGCTCAGTGATGTACTGGTGGGTGGGCCATGATGTAATGGGGGATGGGCCATGATGTACTGGTGGGTGGTGGGCCATGATGTACAGTACTGGTGGGTGGTGGGCCATGATGTACTGAACGGTGGGCCATGATGTGCTGGTGGATGGTGGTCCACGATGTACTGGTGGGTGGTCCATGATGTACAGGTGGGTGGCAGGCCATGATGTGCAGGTGGGTGGCAGGCCATGATGTACTGGTGGGTGGTGGGCCATGATGATAACAATGGTGTCACCCTTAGTTGTGTGAGCTGATTTTGTGGAATCCCCCTGAATTGTCCAGAGAGCAAGTCTATATTGTTAGCATTTATGGAATTAGGAGTGTACAGCAAGTGAAGATAAGATCCTGAAAATATGTTACTATAATTATCAAAAGGACTTAGGGCCAAATTCAGATCTGATCGCAGCAGCAAAGTTGTTAGCTAATGGACAAAACCATGTGCACTGCAGGGGGGGCAGGTATAACATTTGCAGAGAGAGTTAGATTTGGGTGGGTTATATATTGTTTCTGTGCAGGGTAGATACTAGCTGCTTTATTTTTACACTGCAATTTAGATTTCAGTTTGAACACATCCCACCCAAATCTAATTCTCTCTGCACATGTTACATCTGCCCCCCCCCCCCTCCCTGCAGTGCACATGGTTTTGTCCATTAGCTAACAAATTTGCTGCTGCGATCAGATCTGAATTAGGCCCTTACATAGAGGCTTTGATGAGCAGGTCACGTGTCTACTAATTTTCCATTTGTTAGTTCTGGGAAGTGTAGTCCTTTTGGGAGATATGCGCTTATACTTGACTGTAGACATTGGTCAGATGCATTAACCACTTAACTGACGATTTATTTAGCCGAAAACCGCTCCAAAATTGTTTTTTTTTTTAATGAGTGAATTAAGTGAAGAACATGACTTTAACCCTATCCCAAATGATTTTAGTAAAAAAAATATATATATTTTTTTTTAAAATTTCTCTCTCCAAACATCGAAACATTGATCGGGAACATCGTGACTATCGCGGCTTTCATTTTGAAAGCCGGGACAGCCTGCAGGTATGCAGGGGGAAGGCTTGGGAGGGTTCATTTACTCTCCCCAGCGGCTGCCATTGTCTGCAGCCGCTGGAGGCGGGAAACCTGCCGTGCTGACCGATCAACAGTGATCGGCAGCACAGCAATCAGTAGGGGAGAGTGCAGGGAGGCAGAGGGACCTTCCGGTCCCTCTGACAGCAGCAGCGGAGGGAAGTTTCCCTTCCCTGCCGCTGCTAACACTCTCTATCTGACTGGTCGCATCCTGTGCGACCAGGTCAGATAGAGCACTTGCAGGCATGATCGCATTTGATGCGACCATGCCAGGCAAGTGGTTAATAATTAAAATACAAGTTAAAAAATAATATATATGTTTAATGTCACATGCTGCATCCTGTCTGCGGTCAAGGAAAATGGATCCTGCTGCAGATTTTCTGTTATTCACTTTTTCCAAAATGATAATACACAAACTGCTAAAAAAGTATAGTATAGTAGTTTCCTATATAAAAGTATAGGCTGACTGTAGTTTATATTCAATGTTATTTATCTCTTATTAATGTGCTATTTAATAATAATACAGAGACCCTTTATAATATAAACCCAATATTTCCAAATATTATATAAGCCACCTTTGTGTAATTGTGTTACAGGTTCTCACGCAGCTCTGGAGACAACAGATGACTGAAATAAGCCCGGATTATAACTCCCTCAGTGAGTACATCCTCTTCTGTGACTGCTAAATTTAGCAAGGATTGCTGTTTTGCTTTTCACTTTGCGTCCTAAGTTCTCAGTGTAAAATACAGCACTTGCATGTATTACATGTGAATGTTCTAGCAGAATTTATTACAAGACAGGCCCCATAGATGGCCCTAATTACTGAGACATGGCAATACTGTTGGTTTTCTATCTCCACTTATTGCAGTGACAGAAAACTCTGCTTATCAGTACACTCTTGCTGAGGCAGCACTGCAATACTGGATAGACGTGACAAGGTTTAACTACTGCGTCACAGAGCTAGTCACAGGGTATGTGCATGTGTGATCAGGTTAGCTAATTCACACGTGCTGTGGAACACAAACCTTAGTTTTCATTTCCAATAACTGACCACTTTTGAGACATTTAACCTTTCCCATGCAAAGCGAACCTTAACGCCAGCGGGAGTTTGTCGCCAGTGTTAACCCCTTGTTAAATAGGGAGATATAAAAAAAATACTTTCTCTAGTAAAAACACTTGGTTTTGCTGGATATAAAGGTTTTCTCCCTTTGATAAATAGACCCAGTGTTGATATAAAGGTTCATGAGTTGATTGTCCATACATTCCATTATTTTATATATGCCCACAATCTACCCCCACCTGACCATAGTGCCTATATGGCATGAGAAATATAATACTGGCTCATTGATATGAATACTAGGAAATTAAAGTGAAGCAGACATTCAGCTTTAAAGCAGCCCCAATGCGGAACACAATGGGAGTTAGTGGGCTCCTGCCATGTGTCGAGTTCCTTACTTTACAGTATGTAAATCCTGAATCATGTTCCATCTGCATAGACTGAGTGCTGCTTTCTCTATTACAGCCTCTGTATTTCAACTGATTTCAAAGTGCTGAGATCAATTACTTCTGGCTTGTGTCTTCTTTGTGCAGTAATTTGAGAAACGTGCATATTATGCTATTGAATGAATGTAATATATTAGTGTGTTTACCGTTCTGTGCTGATGCTCGCTAGACTTTAAGTGACGCTAACAGATAAACAGCACACAGGAGTATTAAAGTATAACCCAGCCCAAAACTCTACATATAGGTTTTGATATATTTCAAGAAGTTACAGATAAACAGTTCCTTGCAGAAGTGCCATCAACCAATCCGCGAGATCATGGGGGGTAGCAGTGACATACACCGGACTAGCCAAGCGGGAAGGTGAGAGAAGAAGACGGCATTACACAGTTGCAGCCATAGGGGACTCTAGCGGCTGAAGAGGTTGACACATTTAAGCAGGATTTCATTTTTTACTTGACTCCTTGATCAACACCCAACTCTTAAAACTGAACTTAGTATTTGCCTCTTCAAGTCCATTTTAAACTATTCTACTAAATGAATTATACTGGATATTATTGTGTATTAATTTGTAAACAAATAACAGTCATTCATATAGTAGACACGTTGTTTTTTCATTAACCATTCTTTTTTGTTGGACAAACTAACATAAAATGTACTTGGGTCAAATGTACAGTACCTATCATAGAGAAAGCATATGTTAGACATAGCTTTATACCCTCACTATGGGGTATATTTAACTAAGGGTTGAGTTTTTTAGAAGTAGAGATATTATTCATAGCAACCAATCAGACTCCACATTTATCTAGCTGCTTCTAGAAGATAATAGTGAGAATATGATTGGTCGCCATGGGCAACAACTCCACTTCTAAAAGTAGTAAACATACCCTTACACCCCAGTTATGCTAATTCACTATCTGCCACTAAGCATAGAAACATAGAAATTGACGGTAGAGAAGAATCACTTGGCCCATCCAGTCTGCCCATGTACACACTAGGATTAATTTTTTGTTGAGAGCCAATTAAACTATCAATATATTTGTTTAATTGTGGGAGGAAACCAGAGTACCCAGAGGAAACCCACGCAAAACAGGGAGAAGATACAAACTCCACACAGTTAGGACCGTGGTGGGAATCAAACCCATGACCTCAGTGCTGTGAGGCAGCAATGTTAACCATTACACCATCTATACCTCCAACTAGACCATGACTCTTAGATATTATATTTTGTAGGGGTTATTACAGTAAAGAAAATACTGAACAGAGGGCTCTGTGGTAAGAGGTTTATGCCACAAATATAGGGGGGTCATTCTGAGTTGATCGCTAGCTGCTTTCGTTCGCTGCGCAGCGATCAGGCAAAAAAACTGCACTTCTGCGCATGCATATGCGGTGCAATTCGCATGCGCGTCGTACTATTACAACGAACAATGTAGTTTCACACAAGGTCTAGCGTAGCTTTTCAGTCGCACTGCTGGCCGCAGAGTAATTGACAGGAAGAGGGTGTGTTTTCAGGGAGTGTTCGGAAAAACGCAGGCGTGCCAGGAAAAACGCAGGCGTGGCTGGGCGAACGCAGGGCGTGTTTGTGACGTTAAAACAGGAACTGAACAGTCTGAAGTGATCGCAAGCACTGAGTAGGTCTGAAGCTACTCTGAAACTGCACAAAATTATTTTGTAGCCTCTCTGCGATCCTTTCATTCGCACTTCTGTTCAGCTAAAATACACTCCCAGTGGATGGCGGCATAGCGTTTGCACGGCTGTAATAAACTGCTAGCGAGCGAACAACTCGGAATGACCACCATAAAGCACTTGGTTGAATTGTGAGCTCTGCAAGCAGCTTTAGCAACATCTTCACATGAATTAGGTTGTATTATATAATATATATAGTATTAGACTGTTATAATTTTACAAATACTTTTGAATTTTTTTAAAAAAAAGTACAATTAAAGTGTTTTTAATATTTGCAGGTAAGCTTTGTTGAACCCATTACATAAACGTTGTAGTGTTCATGCTAGCAGTTTTTAGCAGGTCACTGTGCCCTGCACATTTTTAAAAAATAGAAATGTTCCGTACCCTTAATTGAGCAGTCCGCTAATGTCTAGACAAAAGCCTTCATTGGAGGAGGTGATGAACATCATTGGAGGTGACAACCCCCCCACATCCTGTATCCCCTAGGGAGTGTGCCCCTTTCTGCAGTTATCTGTATTGTGATTGCTGGGATCCCGACTGGCTGTATGTTAATCGCTTTCCATCTGCACTATCCAAACATTTGTTTTCCACCACTGTGGCCATTACTATATCAGTTCTGCAGTGGTAGTCAGAAGCTGAATAACAGTTCCGCCCCCTATTCACTGCTCCTTCCCCTCAAGTTCGTTCCTACTGTGTGGCATAATGTGAATTGTGGGCACTGTGGTGTAATGCAAATAAAGGGTTAAAATGTGTCATCAAACATAATTTCTGCAGTCATGCCAAGCCTTTCTGGGCATGCCAGGTCCCATGAGACTCTGCTAGCAGTGGATGTCTTTTTTGTCAAAAATGTGCTGCGACTAGGTGACACGAGGAAACTGTGCTGAATTAATATGTGACACTTGTGTATCTGTGTGCAGCTGAGTCTCTGAATCTGTATATGAAGAACTACGATGCAGCAGCTTCGGCTTTTTTCCATGTTCCATTGTGCTTTGTATACAGACTTGGTCGCACATACAGCATATATACAATTGTTGCATATCAAATTAATCAGCACCATTTCCTAGCGCATCCTACTCACTAAGACACCTTTTTTGACAAAAAAAGACACCTGAGTTTAGCAGAGTTGCACGGGACCTGGTGGCCCACTCACACCAAGCATCTCATGCTGTGTGGCATATTGAGGCTAGATATACGAGAACACATCTGTAGTACTGTGTGGCATGATGTAAAGAAGCGGTATTACTATTGCATAATGTGAACAAGGGGCACTACTGTGTGGCAAAATGTGAATAAGGGGAACTACTGTGTGACACTAAGTAAAAAAGGGGCACTACTGTGTGGCATAACGTGAAGAAAGGACACTACATGGCATAATGTGAATAAGGGGCACTTCTGTGTAGCATAATGTGAATAAGGGGCACTACTGTGTGGCAAAATGTGAATAAGGGGCATTACTTTGTGATACAAGGAGAATAAAGGTGTTACGCACACCAGTGCTAACAGGAGTATACCGGTGTATGAACAGAGAGGGATGCGAGGCAAAACGAACTCACAGACAGTATAACACAGCATACACAGGAGGTGATGGAATAACTAATAAACACAAAATGAACGGGGAAGCCCAAAGGCTCAGGAATTTGGTGTCTCCCTAGTGTCAGGAATGCTCAGATGGAATAGAGCGGACAATGAAGCGAGATGTAGTGATTTAACATGTGGAGCACCCAAAATGATGTTGCTAAGAGCAACAGGAAAAACCCCAAAGGGTTACCAACGGGTGTGGGAATAAACTCCTTGGTCAGAGATAGAAATATAGACACAAGGAGAGTATCCACAATCCTAACCCCCACTTGCAGGGCACAGGTTCAGCTTACTGCCACTAAACTGACACCTGGACGCCCTGCACAGTGAGGGAGGATTAAGCAAGCAGGTCTGAGAGTACAGCCGCAAACCTGCTGGGTTCACAGAATAGCAAAAGAACCCCAGCAGGTTAAACAACTGACTCCAGTCTTACTGCTAGGTCCGGATTGGCAGAATGAAGTACCGAATCCCAAGGCCTATTCGCAGTAAGCAACAAGTAAATACAAAGTCACACAGTACTAGCTAACTCTCTGGAACTGACTAACAAGCAAAGATTCAGCAGCATTTGCCTAGCCTGAGAGGATGGTTTATATAGCAGGTGCTGTCCACGCCCCACTCAGACCTCACAGACTGTGAGCACAAAACCAGCGCCGGATTCCCTGCCGTGCATAGAGCCTGTAACCACTACACAGTAAAAACCCGGACCGGAGTATCAGCTGCGCTCAGGTTACTTCGCTAACACTTGCCTCCCGGTTGCCATGGCGACGTGGCAGTACAGAACAGGAGATCCTAACAAAAGGGTACTATGATGTGCACTCAGGGTCTCAGAAACGTATTGGAAATGTATTGGGCATTCCTGGGAGGTGGTTATACACATGCTCAGAGATATACACCATCTAATGGGCAGGTTATTGAAGTGTCACAGGCATGTTCCATAACTGGTTGCAAACTCAGATGCTTAATCACTTTAATTCGAGGCCATACTCAGATGGATAATATGCACCTGTAAAGAGGTCCAATGGTGTGTCCAATGGTGGATGCGAGATCACCAAAGCCATCCCTGACTAACATCTTTTCAGACTCCCCACAGACATCTTAGTTGCAATCTGCAGTACACAAGTAGATAAATGAAATGTTTTGTTTTTCTACCAGAATCCGTCAGTAACGTTAACAATAACAATCATGTGCAATTCACCTCTTTATACATTAAGGATAAAAACCTAAAATGTGCGATTTTCCTTTAAAAGATATACTTGATATCACTGAAATTCAATATTTATGCTGATTTGGGTGTGTGGCTTAACAGATAGACAGTCAAAGGGTCTACAGTCAATAGGTCGATACCATATGGTCGACAGTCAATAGGTCGACAGGTACAAAAGGTCAACAGGGTTAAAAGGTCAACATGAACACGTTAGACAGTACAAAAAGGTCAACAGGTAGAAAAGGTTGTTATGCTTAGGTATGTGAAGCAGTCACACTACCGCTAGACCAAAGAAGGCACGTTGTCAACTCTTACAGACCAGAGTGATATACAGTAGTGATGTTTTTTTCTTGATTGGGAAAAATACGTAGTCAGTTCAATGCAAACATCAAAGTCCTTTCTCAGTCTTGTCCGCAAACTCTGTAAACATTTCAGCAGCAGCCCTGGAGGCCCCCGTTTATTTATAAGACATGCTACAGTATCACTGCGTCTCTGCTGCATGTCACTGCTGAAATTGCAAGGTCCGTGACCACAGCTTACTGTAAATTGCAGTGTGTAACACGTTCATACTGTAGACAGCCTCCACGCCCCCTGAGACTTGGAGCTGTGTATCTGTGCGACTGTGTAGTGCGACTTCCACTGTGCGTTCAAAGACGCACAATCAGTTTTTCCTAAGAGCAGACAGACCTTTTCTGTGTATAATAAAATTAATAACAACAAAAATCTAAACTGTTTAATTTTTTTTTAAAACCTAGCCTTTATGAGAATCGAACCCAGGTGCCTGGGTATGCTGAGCAGTCACGCTACTACAAGACCAAAGAAGTCACGTTGTCAACACTTGCACACCCGCAGTGATATAGTGATGTCACTGTTTGCAAGGATTATTATTTATTTATATATATTTTTGGATAAAATACGCAGTCAGCTTAATGCAAAAAGGCCTTTTTCTGCCCCAACACAAAGTGATGATTTCAAGCAGTGCCCATGGAGCCCACTGTTTATTTCTAAGGGAGCAATCACTGCCTCTCTGCTGCCGAAATTGCAGGGACTATGTGTGACCTGTATTACTGTACATAAAGAACTTTATTTACACTGTAAAGCACAGGTTCTCAAACTCGGTCCTCGGGACCCCACACAGTGCATGTTTTGCAGGTCTCACAGAATCGCAAGTGAAATAATTAGCTCCACCTGTGGACCTTTTAAAATGTGTCCGTGAGTAATTAATACACCTGTGCACCTGCTGGGTTACCTGCAAAACATGCACTGTGTGGGCTCCCGAGGACCTAGTTTGAGAACCTCTGCTGTAAAGCTTTACAGTACTATAATTTTACTATATTTTTCTATGGATCCTCTTGTATGCTGTGGATACTCTTGTTCGCCATACCAAGCCTTACCATGCCAACCTGTGCTATATTATTCCGCAACTAAAACGCGCAAGTATGGCAAAACTACAGAAACAATGATCATGGCTACATCTGTACATTCTGCCATAAGTAAAAAAAAAACTGTAAAAAAACGCTGTACAATAATATTCCCCTTCACCTACAGTACAAACCCCTAGAACTGAAGTCTTTGTCCACACAGGGAACGTTGAATGCATAAAAGAAGTGCCAGCTATAACACACCTTCATACTATTGTAATGAAGGGCTTTTCTGATTAAAATGTTATTCAGAAAACAATCTGTACTTTCTGGATTTTCTTGCTGAGTTAAACAAGATGAAGATGAGCTAATGTCACTGCTCCACAATGGCAAGCACCTATCCAGAGTGATATAAGATGAAGATGACCTAATGTCACTGCTCCACAATGGCAAGCACCTATACAGTACCTTGTTGCCTGATAATGTGGCATTTGTGACCAGGGGTGCTATACAGTTTCTTTCAATATATGATATTAAATTATATTGTGGATCAAACAAGCAATTAGGCAGCAGATAGACTCCTTTATATCATACTGGACATATGGCCTGATTTAGAGATGGACGCAGTCGCACAGAAGGTGCGTATTTAGACACAGTTGCTGTGGGAAAACATGCTAATGCCGCAGGAGGCATCTGAAGGCAAAAGAAAAGACCCCCACTGCCAGCATTAGATATCAGAGTGCTGCATCCGAAGATGCATCGTTGGATAACCATCGTGACCATCAGTCGCAGCGTCAGCCATCCGAGTTATGCGGGCACAGTGCTGTGATTCTCTGATCCGATGATCAAAACCACAGATCAGCGGTCAGTGACGATCGGCGATCCAGCATGGAAACTCTGCATGTGAAAAGTTCCTGATTTGTTGCTCATTTTTTGGTCGGAATCCACAAATTGGGGAAATCCAACATGGCGTCAGCAGAAAATGGAATTGGGGCAATTTATCACAGATTCTTGGGTACCATAATCCTAGGGTTAGTCAGAATGGCTACCTCATGTCTACTGCCGATGCCAGTAAAACTCCATCGGAAGACACAAGGGTGACATGCCAGTCATGTTACGGCTTAGGGGGACTGTGTACTATTTTGCAGACAGCGATCTGCACATATGCATCATGTCCAGATCTCAGAATATCGGAGATGTACGCAAAAAAATGTTGCCCATTGGCAGAAAAATAAAGTTTTCTATTAATATAATCTTTCATTATGCTTAATTAAATTACTGCCTTTGCTGTGATGGCAGGAGAATGGCATTTTACCCCTTTCAACTAAGTGTTGCAGTCAACTATTGTTCTCCTGGCACCTCCTTCCAATTCCTTGAGAACTTTGCAGCCTAACTTCCCCACTTCTTTTCCTCTGACATCCCCTCTATCACCCTCTGCGACTTTAACATCCCTACTAACAATCAGCAACACGGCATCCACAGATCTTCTTGACCTTTCTTCCTCCTCTGCCCTTTCTGAGTGGACATCCACCCCCAACTAACTCTCTTGGCTACACCCTTAACCTGTCTTCACCCATCATTGTGTTCTCTCTGCCTTCTCCAACTCTCCCTTCCCCCTCTATGGCCACCATCTACTCTCCTTCACTCTCTCATCTCCTCCACATTTCCCCATGCCCAAGACCACCATCACCAGATGCAATCTCATGACTCTTGACCCCCCTGTCCTGTCCTATGTCCGCCATGCTCTCTTCTCTCGCTAATCCTCCATGACCTGCTCCTATCAGGAGGCCACCTTTTTCAACAACACCCTCACCTCTGCTCTCAATTCTGTGGCCCCCATCCCCACTGTCCCCTGCCGTTCCAAACCCCAACCCTGGCACTCCAAACTGACCTGTTTTCTGCAAAAATGCCTGCACACCACCGAACACCTCTGGAGAAAATCTTGCTGTCTGGCCAACTTCCTTCACTTCAAGTTCATCCTCTCTTCCTACGGTTCCACCTTCTACTAATCGCTCATCTCCTCTCAGTTCTCCAATCCCTGCCGTCTCTTTGATACTTTCACACCTTCCTTCACACCCCCTTCCTTCTCCCCTCCCATCCTATCCTATCTCCTAACTGACACTGACTTTGCCTCCTTCTTTTCTTAAAAAAAAATTTGAGGCAATCCATCACAAGATCTCTTCCCATCTCCCCTCTGTAGCCCCTCCTATTCCCTGCCTCCAGCCACCCCACCCTGTACTCCTTCCGCCCCACTACAGGCGACAAAGTCCACTCCCTCAGCCTTTCATATGTTGACATTCTGTCCTTGTCAATTCTTTCCAGGTGTTGATATTTATGATTTCGGCATAACCATGTCGAAATCATAATTTTAGACATTATGAATGTTACAATTTACACTCAAAGCTGACATTTGCATGTACTCTAGGTTTCCCTCACCTGAAGTCTCATTCCTGTTTTGTTTTTGGATTGTTAAGAGAGGACAAACAGTCCACACTCTCTTATTGTGTCACTATAGCTAGTACTCGTTATAATGCTGTTATCTATGCTGTGGGAGACTACAGTAGGTAAATATTTATTATGGAATTATAAGTTTCCTTGCACAGTAACAGCAGGAGAATGTTTTCTTTCTGGAATGAAGTCAGCTTGTGATTGTTTGAATATAGTGACCAGGCCAATCATAGTCTATCTGCTGATTATACTTGCAGAATGGAAATGAGTGCACTAGTCTGCATCCTCAGGAAGAAACATGTGCTAGCTGGGTGATGTCACCACACTGTAACAAAGGGTCCCATGGGATAACCAAGTCCCTCCAACTTTCCTAAATTGAATGCGATGTGTCATTAAAAAAAATATGTTATTTTAATGTTTTAATTCATGTTCAGGAGGTCAGAGATTTTCTAATCCATACTTCACCTTAATCTGCACCAATGTCACATACATCTGACCTCAGTCTAAGGAAAAAACCACAACCATTAAACCTACTCATGGATTTGTGAGTGCGGCATGTTAAACCAGGAATGAGTGTGTACAGGCTGTAACCGTATCTCCCCAACTGCCCCGATTTTTGTGGGACAGTCCCGTTATTTAGGGACTGTCCCGCTGTCCCACCCGCAGCCGCAGTGTCCCACGGTGTGGGGACGGGGGCATTTGAGAGACTCCTGTCAGCGGTGAATAGGCAATTGGGAGGCTCCTGTCAGCGGTGAATAGACTCACAGATCGCTGGTCATGCCCACTTTAGTGACGGTAAATGGGGGCATGACTCACGATCGCGGCACTGACGCGAGGTCATACCCCCTTTAATTTATGCCACGTCCCCTTTTGGGCGCGGGTCCCTCTTCTGGATCATAAAATGTTGGGAGGTATGTATGTAGAACAGTCTATATTATGTAGAACATTCAGAAAGGTATCTAATAACAAGTGATGGTAACCACAGACAATGTAGATCTCTTTATCTATTGAAATATCATTCAGTTATTCTGATACAGTTATCTTTATGGCAGTCACTGCCAGTACATGAAGTCTGCAGAAAAAGGGTAAATAAATTTACAGTGCTGTCTGCTATCTCTGCTAATATGAATACCAGAGATAGACCGGAGATAAACAGGAAAAAAACAGAGGAACAACAATCTAACTTCTATGTCCAAAAGTACTGCTATCAACATCATAGTTGCCTACCCTCCCGCATTCTGCAGGAAACTCCCTGAAATAGTAGCAATCTCCCTGACTCCCTGAATAGTCCAGCAATCTCCCTGATTGCACCTTACCCCCATTAAGTACAGATAGGTCCTCCATTATCTTGGCTTGCTGTGGCATTATTTGGGCATAAGCAGCGTGCCTGGGCGCAAGGAAGTGCGCTTAGTCGTAGGGAGGCGCACAGAGCATTTGACGTTACCTTTGAGTGTAATACCTGTGATCATCCACCAGATGTCGCTTTTTAAAATCACCAATGCGCATGCGTGTGGTCTCTATTAAAATACAATACTAAACTACAGAGTAAGAACTACTTAACTGGTGCGTCTCATTACGCTACATTATGCTACAGTATGTCATACAGTATATAATAGTATATACAGTACAGACGCAAATAGTGCAGCATATACAGATGCAAACGTACATGCTACAGATACAGTATGGTCTATTGATGTTAGGGATATGTGAGTGTCCATATCCCGTAGTATTAAGTATAATGGGGAGAGATAAAAGCTCCTCCCTAAGTTCCCGGATGCCAAATCGCTGTGCTTAGCGTCTCTGTACAGTATTTTGCATTTGAGTACTAAATAGCATGAACAGCTTGTAATGTACAGCGACAAGTGTTATCTTTCTAAGTATAATGGAGAGAGATAAAAGCTCCTCCCTTAGTTCCTGGATGCCAAATCACTGTGCTTAGCATCTCTGTACAGTATTTTCTATTTGAGTACTAAATAGCATGAACAGCTTGTAATGTACTCTGCTGTAAAGGCTACAGCAACAAGTGTTATCTTTCTAAGTATAATGGAGAGAGATAAAAGCTCCTCCCTAAGTTCCTGGATGCCAAATCACTGTGCTTAGAATCTCTGTACAGTATTTTGCATTTGAGTACTGAATAGCACGAACAGCTTGTAACACAGCGACAAGTGTTAGCTTTCTAAGTATAATGGAGAGAGAGAAAAGCTCCTCCTTTAGTTTCTGGGTGGTAAATCACTGTGCTTAGCGTCTCTGTAGCGTATATTCTATTTGAGTACTAAATAGCACGAACAGCTTGTAACATACTCTGCTGTAAAGGCTACAGCAACAAGTGTTATCTTTTTAAGTATAATGGAGAGAGATAAAAGCTCCTCCCTAAGTTCCTGGATGCCAAATCACCGTGCTTAGAATCTCTGTACAGCATTTTGCATTTGAGTACTAAATAGCATGAACAGCTTGTAATGTACAGCGACAAGTGTTATCTTTTTACATATAATGGAGAGAGATAAAAGCTCCTCCTTAAGTTCCTGGATGCCAAATCACCGTCCTTAGTATCTCTGTACAGTATTTGCTATTTGAGTACTAAATAGCACGAACAGCTTGTAACGTACTCTGCTGTAAAGGCTACAGCAACAAGTGTTATCTTTCTAAGCATCATGGAGAGAGATAAAAGCTCCTCCCTAAGTTCCTGGATGCCAAATCACCATCCTTAGTATCTCTGTACAGGATTTTCTATTTGAGTACTAAATAGCACGAACAGCTTGTGACGTACTCTGCTGTAAAGGCTACAGCAACAAGTGTTATCTTTCTAAGTATCATGGAGAGAGATAAAAGCTCCTTCCTAAATTCCTGGATGCCAAATCACTGTGCTTAGAATCTCTGTACAGCATTTTGCTTTTGAGTACTGAATAGCATGAACAGCTTGTAACGTACAGCGACAAGTGTTATCTTTCTAAGTATAATGGAGAGAGATAAAAACTCCTCCCTAAGTTCCTGGATGCCAAATTACAGTGCTTTGCATCTCTGTACAGTATTTTCTATCTAGCCAGAAATCCTGCATCCCATGCAAGCTGGGCGGACAACTGGAGGGGACCCGATGCATGGTGCATGCCATTTCCCTTTGCGGTGTCACATAAACTAGAGTCTCCTCTTTTGTATGGTACTGGTCCCAAGTCTCTGGGACACACAGAACCAGAGATATCAGGACGCAAAGTGGACCCATTTTCCCATAGACTATAATGGGCCCGTTAATTCAGACCCACCATGGGCTCCGACACTTGCCACGAGCCTTGTGGGGGGTCACAGAAACTTGGGGTTGGTTTCTTCCAGTAGCTAATGGTCTCCCCTTCCATACCAATCCAATTCTGAGCCGATTGGACCCTCAGAACCGGAGAAAGTAAGCTTTAAGCCCATTTTAATTGAATTGAATTTAATAGCTCACATAAACCGAACGTCAATGGACCATTGCTGTGTACACATTATTTTTATTTATTGATTTATTGGTTTCTTTTTTTGGGTCTCAACACACAATATTTTCGACAGTGTCTCTGAACTCTGCTGGTTAATCCCCACCTCCCCCTTCCCCCTCCCCTTTATGCCATTAAGGGACTTGGACGCTCATATCGTAAAACATGGTATTAAGCCACCACCTCCCCCTACCCCCATCCCCCTTCCCCCTCGGGAGCCTGCACAGTTCATAGAGTAGACAGGGAGGAAGGTCAGCTTACACTAAATGTACAACACAATACTGTATTGTTTATGAAAATTAGATAGATAACTGCAGTCACTTTGATAGATGTAAAAAATGGTACAGTAGCAGTGATCCCATCTCATAAAGTGCAACACAGATTCTCTAACGCCAACGATCTACAGTACTGAGTTGCTCAAACAGTTGCGTCAGAATACACTAATTTATATTTATTGGCATGTCTATAGGTGCTCATTACCGCTGTGTATTTTAGATAGCGGAATGAGTCACTCCTGCAACTTTACCCTGATTTATGTGAAACCTGTGTGCACCCTTCCATTGAATGTATTACAATGGATTACAAAGAAAAAAAATTAATAAAGTGAATGTCAGGGGAAAAAAATATATAGTTTGGCACTTTGGGAATCGAACCCAGGACTCTCCACGTGGGAGGTGGGAATGCCAAATTGCTTTCTAACAAATATTTAAAATGCCCGCTCTAATATATATTGTAAACACCTGTACCTCTTATTACCATGTGCCATGAATGTGCGCTATACATAGCAAAACACTGCATCCCATAAGAGAAAACAATACACCCACACATTATCTGAGTTCCAAAGCTCATTGATGTATATATTTGTTATTAAAAGGATATGGATTCAATATATTACAATGTACAGTATACACATAATTACATGATTACAATTTATACAGTAAGCAGTTAATACATACAGTTACAGTTACAGGCCAGCATACAATACCATTATCTTTCTCATATAAATTCGTCTCTCAATATCACTCTCTCTCTCTCTGTAAAATCATGCAGGAACTGGTCTGGCAGCAACTCCATCATCGTCTGAGACAAAACAGCAACTGACTCCTGTGTGATCAGCAATGTAATATCTAGCTTTTGGGGGAGGGGACTTTCTCATTCATGATGAGTCAATAGTCTATTTGTATATGCTCAACAGGTTCAGCCTTGAAGACATCCAAAGGGGCTGGCCTGAGCTTCCTGTCCATTACCTGTTTGGAATATCTATTGTTCTAATAAAAGTGATTTTAGCTTTTATACATTTAATCATAACTATTTGTTGCAATGTCCTACAACTTAATAACAAGTATCAAATGAATCTACACATTAATATGGTTGCTTAAATACCAAATATGACAGGTGTATCTGGCTTTGTTCAAATAATACACATACATGACATTACTTCATTATATAATTTTAAATCATCATGATGTCTGGCGCTTGATATTATTATAATTATGTACTGCATGAAATAAGTGTCGAATCCATCTCTGTGGCATGTCCGTGTAAATGCGTGTGTTACCATATATTGCTGTGCTCGCTGCGCGTATTTGCAAGTATAGCGACTCATAATGTGTGTAGTTTGTATGTTCTTTCTATGTAATATTTTTGACTTCGACAGAGGCGGTAGCCTTCACCATTACCCCACGTCACAGCATGGAAGATACACAAGTTCATGTGTAAAAGTAATGCAAGCAGTGATTCCTTCCCATTGGTGTTCGTTTATGCCGTTAGGAACTTGGACGCTCATATACAAAACACGGTATTTTCCACCTTCTCCCCCTACCCCCATCTCCCTTTACCCCTGGCAGCCTACATAGTTCATACAGTAGACAGGGAGGGAGGGCAGGTTACAATAAATGTGCAACACAATGCTACAGTATACTATATATGAAAATCACAGAGAACTGCAGTCGCGTTGATACTGTAGGTGTGTAAATGGTACAGTAGCAGAGATCCCTTCTCATAAAGTACAACACAGATTCTCTATCGCCGATGATCTACAGTACTGTGTTGCTCGAGCAGATAATTGCGTCAGGATACACTCATTTATATTTATTGGTACAGTATGTCTACGGGTGCTCATTACCGCTGTGTATTTTAGATAGCGAAATCAGACGCTCATGCAGATGTACCCTGATTAATGTGAAAACTGTGTGCACCCTTCTATTGAACGTATTACAATGGAATACACAGAAAAAAAATTCATAAAGTGAATGCCAGGGGAGAAAAAACAGATTGGCACTTTGGGAATTGAACCCAGGACTCTCAGCATGGGAAACGGGAGCCTTCACCGCTTGCCCACGTCGCTGCATGAAAGATACACAAGTTCATGTGTAAAAGTAATGCAAGCAGTGAATCCATCCCATTGGTGTTCATTTATGCCATTAGGGTACTCGGACGCTCATTTAGTGCACTGTACATACTTTAAAGTCAATGAGCTACATTATTCCTTTCACACATTAGTTGCGTCTGCATACACAAGTGTTTTAACACGTTCATTTGCGTCTGTATAAACTTTTTTTTTCTTTTTTCTTACTCTCCGTCTCACCATTGGTCACCATTTGTGTGTACAGTATGCAGTACAGGACTGTATATTAATATTACAGTCGTCACTGACCATTTGCCAGAGCTTGTACTGTAGATCAATCCGACACTATCCGAACTAAAGTACTGGATTAGTGAAGCATTAGCCACCCAGTGGTGGAGATGTGTATTGCATGCTGAGTATCTAGTCGTGCCTCAACGCGCCTGTCCGTGATTAAGCTCAGCAACCTAAGCTATCGCTTAGGCATGACTAAACCATCTGTAGCTGTTACATTCTTGGGACTAAAAATAAATCAGGGATACATACTGTACTGTACATTCAGATGAGCTCATCAGTGCCATTTCACTATACTACAAATAAGGTTTCTCGTGTCCACTTACAGTATATGGAACCTCTTTTAAAACACAATACACAAGAAAATCCTGCAAAATAGCAGTGTCTTTTTTTAACGAGTAGCTCTTACTAACTTTTGGGGATCATTTACATTTGGATGTAAGTCATTTTTATGACACACCTCTCAGATGTAGCAGTACATGGCTGCTCTGATAGGTATTACTTTCACAATCTCCCTCAAATGCTTTTTCAAAAGTAGGCAAGTATGATCAACATACAACAGTAAAAACCATCTTCATGTTTACAGTGCCGTAACTAGACATTTTAGCGCTGTGTGCAAGAAACAGCATCTGCACCCCCCCATATTTAAAATAGGGCCAGTGCGTGCTGTAGGTGCTCTGCAAAAATATAGGGGCGTGGCTTCATGTGGAAGGGGCATGGCCACACAATAATACCAATTCATAGTATGCCGCACAGTATTCTCCATTATTCAAATTACACCACACAGTAGCGCCACTTACACACATTACGCCAGGTAGAGGCCCCTTTTATACATTATGGCAGGCAGAGCTCCCATTTACACAGTACGACAGGTAGAGTCCCCTTTTACACAGTACGGCAGGTACAGTCCCCTTTTACGCAGTACGGCAGGTACAGTCCTATTTTACACAGTATGGCAGGTACAGTCCCCTTTTACACCGTACGGCAGGTAGAGTCCCCTTTTACACAGTATGGCAGGTAGAGTCCCCTTTTACACATTACGGCAGGTAGAGTCCCTTTTTACACAGCACACCAGGTAGAGTCCCCTTTTACACCTTACAGCAGGTAGAGCTCCCTTTTACCCATTACGGAAGGTAGAGTCACGAGAGAGAGAGAAAGGTGTCAGG
This sequence comes from Pseudophryne corroboree, assembly GCF_028390025.1. Taxonomy (NCBI): domain Eukaryota; kingdom Metazoa; phylum Chordata; class Amphibia; order Anura; family Myobatrachidae; genus Pseudophryne; species Pseudophryne corroboree. Next base: position 208,288,708 of record NC_086448.1, read on the forward strand.
TAGAGATGTAGAGAGAGGTGGGAGGGGTTAGAGGATACAGAGAGATGGGGGAAGACAAACACAAACAAAGGGGTACCTGTTGCTCTGTGTGTCCAGTCCCTTCCTGCAGCCAAAAGACTAACCGTAGGGCAGGAAGTATCAGGGGCCGAAGTGGACACATAAATGACAGCAGCAGCAGCTCACCAGGGCTGCAGTTTCTGGGATCCATGTGTCAGAGTCTCCCTTTCCTGCATACTGGGCAGCCACACGGAGCTCCCTGCGGAGTGCAATATGTCATGAGCTGCGAAGGGAAGAGGAAGGTGGCCGGGACTCCTCCCCGATCCATCGCTGGAAGGTGGCATCAATTCAGGCTGTGCCTCTTCCGTAATGAAAGCAGCTGAGCCTGAGGCCATACAGCAGTGATTTTCAAGCTTTTTAAACTCGTGGCACACTAAAGAAGATTTTAAAATTGCCAAGGCACACCATCAGTTGTTTATATCAAATATATATATAATAACAAATATCGAAAACACATTGGCCCCCACTGTAATAAAACAGATTTCTAATGATTCCACACACCTGCCCCATAGTAATTCCACTCATTCATTACACCCCCAGTAATGCCACACATGTGCCCTCTATAATAATTATACACACATGTCCCCACTGTAATCCCCCCCCCCCCCCCAGTAGGACTGCTGATATCCGAGAAGCCATGAAGTGTCTCAGCAGCTTCCCATGTATTTGCAAATTCATGTAACAAATATCTCTGAAATTCTATTACCAGATAGGTTCAAGTATTGTTACAGATATTAGTCAGTGTGCTGGGAGTATACCGGGGGGAGGAGCAGCCCCCTTTCTGTTTGCTGTGACTCCTCCCATTTTCTAGCAACTGATAAGTATCTCCAGAGTGATTGAGCTGCTACCACTGTTTGTTTGCATTTAGCAAGGCAGTCCATGTTTATTGGTCTTCAGAACCTGTTTGGGTGAGCAAAGCAAGTTCCTAAGTACATAATTCAATGTAATTAAGATATTAAAGTTTAACACATGAAATAATGACAGTACCCAGCTCCTTTATTCTCAGAACTTACTTAAGGCATTGATGATGCTCTAATGAGCAGTATGTAAGCAGTATGGAAAGTAAAGTTGACTATAAATAGGGGGGTTCCAAAGGTGAGAGTAGGCAGGACTGTTTTTGTACTTGCTGCAGGCTTATACATTTTATGTCCTGGGCCTTTGTTCAATATATCAATGACCCAAAAGCATTAAATGCAAAGTGTTCAGAATGAATGGTCAAATTAATCCTTTAATTTCTGCTGCGGGGTACACTGGGCTCCACAAGGAATGGACAATGGGGTGTAGAGTAGGATCTTGATCCGAAGCACCAACAGGCTCAAAAGCTATGACCTTCTTCCCAAGATGCATAGCGCCGCCTCCTATATCACCCCGCCTCCGTGCACAGGAGCTCAGTTTGTAGTTGGTGCTTGCAGTGCAAGCATGTAACAGGAAGAGATGCTCACAGCAGCTCTATAAAAGATTTTTCTGAGGAAAAAAGAAGACTACAAGGGCTGCAGCAGAGGCACAGATTGTGCTGGATGTCAGTAGACATTGCCTGCTGCAGCTCCATCTCTCCCCCAGCGGCGCTGTACACTCCCGAGCCCTGGTTGCCGGGTACCTACAGCAGAGGCTCCGGTTTTCTTCACGTTAGACACACACGGCTGGGGCTCTTCAGGATAGCGTGGCCACGCTTCGGGAGGTGGTAAGTGGGAGGCGGGCCGCGCGCTGGTGGTGGACACTGTGGCAGTACAGGCGATCCCACTAGATCACCAGGGCATGGGCGCAGGTCAGGTTTTCTCTCTAAACCGGTTTTTATATCGCCCACAGTACCCGGTGGTTTTGCCAGCAGAGGGGATAAGGCTTAGACCTGAAGCCCCTCCCCCAGCCCCAGGGCGCCATTTCCAGCAAGCGTTCCCGCCCTGGAGCTGCATTTCTGTCTTTTCCTCACTCCCTGTCAGTGTCTGCGGCGCCATTATTCCTCAGTTCACTGTTCCTGGGACTGCTTGGGCAAATCCTCCAATGTAAAGCCGCCTGGTTGTCAGCGCTGTGCCTTTACATGACACTGCCTTTTTAGACAGTGATAGTTAAGAAAGAGTGCATTTAGTCAGGGTTTTATAGTACAATTACCCTGTGATATACATCCAGTTCTTACTGTGTACTGTTATATCTATTGTTATATAGCTGTGTAAGCTAGTCCAGTGCAGTATTATTGTCAGTAATAACCTCTGCAGTGGCGTAACTACTGCCCCCGCAGCCCTCGCGGTGGCTTGGGGGCGAGGGGCTGCAGGGGCGCCGCCACTGATTTAGCGCAGATTGACATGCGGACGAGTGTCTGCATGTCAATCTGTTCTCACTAACCCTCCGCTGCTGTAAGGAGGAACACGGAGGGCACAGCGCGCGCTTCTCCTGTGTCCCTCCTGCGTCTCCGGCGGGTCTAATAAAGGAAGTGCCGTTCTGAGCTCCGATTAGCTCACGAACCGGCACTTCCTTTAACAGACCCGCCGGAGACCCAGGAGGGACACAGGAGAGGCGCGCGCTGTGCCCTCCGTGTCCCTCCAACACAAAACAGAGGGGGAGCGCAGGGGAGCGGGGGCACGCACTGGGGGAGCATATGTGCACTGAGGGGGCATATATGGCACTGGGGGGGTGTATGTGTACCTGGCACATGGGGGGGGGCTATATTTGGCACTGGGGGCACGTGAGTACCTGGCACTGTGGGGGAATATCTGGCACTGGGGGCATATGTGGCACTGGGGGGTATATGTGTACCTGGCACATGGGGGGGGGGCTATATTTGGCACTGGGGGCATGTGAGTACCTGGCACTGTGGGGGAATATCTGGCACTGGGGGCATATGTGGCACTGGGGGGGTATATGTGTACCTGGCACATGGGGGGGGCTATATTTGGCACTGGGGGCATGTGAGTACCTGGCACCGTGGGGGAATATCTGGCACTGGAGACATATGTGGCACTGGGAGCACAGCCCTAGCAACAAGCACTACCCCCTAGCAATGAGCATGACACCCAGTGCATGAAAGGAAACCCCTGGCAACGAGCATGACACCCAGTGCATGAAACACCTGGCAACAAGCATGACACCCTAAGCATGAAAACTCCTGGCACCGTGCATGGAACCAAGAGCATGAAACCCCTGGCAACGAGCAGGTAATTTAAAAGTAATTAGAAGCCTTACTGTAGGACTTAATGTGTAATGGGCATTACGGTGTGTGGCATAATGTATCACGGACATTGCGGTGTGTGTCATAATGTGTCACAGGCATTACGGTGTGTGGCATACTATATCACGGGCATTGTGGTATGTGGTATAATGTCTCAGGGGCATTGCAGTGTGGCATGATGTGTAACGGGCATTGCAGTGTGTGGCATAGGGTATAACAGGCATTGCGGTATGTGTCACAGGCATTACGGTGTATGGTATACTATATCACGGGCATTGTGATATGTGGTATAATGTATCACGGACATTGCGGTGTGTGTCATAATGTGTCAGGCATTACGGTGTGTTGTATACTATATCACGGGCATTGTGGTATGTGGTATAATGTCTCAGGGTCATTGCAGTGTGGCATAATGTATAACGGGCATTGCGGTGTGTGGCATAGGGTATAACGGGCATTGTGGTATGTGTCAGGCATTACGGTGTGTTGTATACTATATCACGGGCATTGTGGTATGTGGTATAATGTCTCAGGGTCATTGCAGTGTGTGTCATAATGTGTCACAGGCATTGTATGTGCTATAATGTATCAGGGGCATTGCAGTGTGTAGCATAATGTATAACGGGCATTGCGATTCCTGTCATAATGTGTCACAGGCATTACGGTGTGTGGCATAATGTGTCGGGGGCATTACGGTGTGTGGCATAATGTGTCGGGGGCATTATGGTGTGTGCATATTGTGTCATGTGCATTATTGTGTGTGGCATAATGTCTAAGGGCCATTGCAGTATGTGGCATAATGTATACTGGGCATTACTATAAGTAGGAAAAATGACAAATAATGTAAGGGGCATGAATCAGGATTATTTTTCTATCCTGTGGTGGCCAACGTCTGGGCGTGCAGGTTGCAAAACTGGGGTATAAGGTAGTCTTTTCCTGCAATGCCACGCCCCTTTATGCAAAGCCACGCCCATTCCAACAAAGCCACGACCCATTTTTCGAGCCTTTACTGGTGCCAATTATGGGGGATAGGGGTGGGGGGAGGGGGTGCGCCGAAGAATTTTTTGGCTTGGGGAGAAAAATTTCTAGTTACGCCACCGAACCTCTGCATTGTACAAACTGTCACTTTCTGTGTGTGCATTTGATAGCTGAGCAGTCTATTTCGTGTCTTTCACTCAACTTGCTATCCCTATATTCCATAACCTGAGAGGGCTTGGTGCGTCAGGTGTTATCTAATATACGATTTTCACAAAGATATACTGTGTTACGTATATTTCTCTGTGATTTAGTCACCATATCTCTCCTATCTCTGCTAGTGCTGACTACACTGCGCAGGGGTTTGGGTTTAGAGGTATAGTGCTTCTGATAATTGTACTGTGTTACCTCATACTGCAAGTTATATCATGTCTGCTTCTGAGGGTAACGGTTCTGGGGCGGAACACACTGCTGGTGTTGCTGAAGCCACAGACACATATGAGGAGAATATAGCAGCTGTGGCTCTGGTTCTGGGGGCTCCTTGCCCCCCAGTGGGACTGTGGCAGCGGAGGCACATACTGACCCACCGTAGGCCGCTTTTTCCACGCTTCTGCATACGCTAGTTCATAAACTAACACCCCTTATGGGACCCCCAATGCCGGTACAACCGTATGTGGTCCCTGCAGCTAACCCGCCGTGGGCGGACGATTTATCTGCTCAATTAAAGAAGTTGAACCAGTCCTTGACTACTAAAAAGTCTGACCAACGCTCGCCTAAGTCCAAGAGGTCCTCTAAGCGAGCGCTTGTCTCCTCACAATCCACTGCTGTCACTGACACCTCGTCTGATGAAGACGGCACATATACTGACCCCACAGGTTCTGACTCAGATACGGCTGATGGGGAGGATAGTTCACATGTGGATGTTCCTGATTTTTTGGAGGCTATTAAGTTAATTCTGCAGATTACGGATGATCCCGAGCCATCCGTCCCTCCTAAGAAACCAGATAGGTTCAAGCGTCAGAAGGTGGTTAAACAAGTTTTACCTCACTCTGATCACCTAGTGGATATACGTCAGGAACCCTGAGAAAACCCGGGTACGAAGTTTGTGCCTCAAAAGAAGATGCTGGCTCGCTATCCCCTCGCGCCAGAGCTGTCTAAAAATTGAGAAACGCCTCCTCCAGTGGACTCACATGTGGCTAGGATGGTGGTTTCCTCAGCTCTACCTGTCACTACCGTCACATCTCTAAAATAGCCTACGGATAAACGCGTGGAGGGTTGTCTGAAAGCGATTTACACCCTCACGGGTGCTGCACAAAGGCCCACTATTGCAGCTACATGGGCTGCAGAGGCTATTGAAGCATGGGCCTTGGAGTTAGAAGCTGAAATCTCCTCTGACCATGCTAGACAATGCTTGTCATATATTGTCACAGCTTCTCGATATATTAGAGAGGCAGCTTCTGATGCCGGTATCCTAGCAGCCAAGGCCTCTACTACGTCAGTCCTGGCTCGCCGGATATTGTGGCTGAGATCCTGGTCTGTGGATCTGGACTCTAGAAAAACCCTGGAGGTACTCCCTTTCAAGGGAGATATTCTATTTGGGGAGGACGTAAATAAGATAGTGGCTGACTTGGCTACTGCCAAAACTGCCTGTCTGCCTAATACCGCTCCTTCTGTGTCGAAGGCTACAGGTACGTCCTTTCGTCCTTCAGGTAAAGCATAAGGTCAAGCGTACCATAAGCAGTCCCGCACTTCCAAACCTGGTAAGCCGAAGCCCAAAAGAGCCTGGGCTGCCCGTCAGCCAGCTGCCAAGACCGATAAGCCTGCCGCATGACGGGGCAGGCCTCCCCCTGGGGGATCCCAGGGTGGGGGGCCGCTTCTAGGGTATACCCAAGAATGGTTGAAGACCACTTCAGATGCCTGGGTATGGGAAGTCGTCACTCGAGGTTACGCCATAGCCTTCAAAAACCGACCCCCTCATCGATTTTGCCAGACAGACGTCCCTTTGGACCAGACAAAGGCAAAAACTCTACACTCGGTGGTACAGACCCTCTTGGATACAGGAGTCGTAGTACAGGTGCCTCTTGCTCAGAGGGGCCGGGGGTACTATTCTCCGCTGTTTCTAGTCCCGAAACCGAATGGGTCCTCCCGGCCCATTCTCAACCTCAAGACATTGAACAGGTTTGTGAAGATTTCCAAGTTCCGTATGGAAACCCTTCGCTCTATAGTTCTGGCCTGGACATACAGGATGCTTACCTGCATATTCCTATAGCAGTGTCACATCAACAATACCTGAGGTTTTCTATTGGCAACATCCATTACCAGTTTCGCACATTTCCTTTTGGTTTAACAACGGCTCCGCGAGTCTTCACCAAAGTTATGGCGGTGATGACGGTGGTACGCCACCGTCAAAGGGTCAGGATACTGCTGTATCTGGATGACTTGTTAATCCTGGCAAATTCCCCAGATCTTCTCCTACGTCATCTGGACGGTCCGGTTTCTACAAGCCCACGGGTGGCTCATCAACTGGAAGAAATCCTCCCTGGTCCCTGCTCAGAGCATGGTGCACCTGGGAGCGCTGTTGGACACTCTCACAACCAGAGGTTGTTCTTGTCTCAGGAGAAAGTCCTAAAGCTTCAGGACAGGATTCGTTGCTTCCTTTCTCGTCCGCAAGTGTCGATACATTCGGCAATGTAGGTGCTGGGCCTCATGGTCTCAGCATTCGACATGGTGGAGTATGCTCAATTCCATTCTCGCCCCCTCCAGAGGCTGATTCTAGCCAAGTGGGACGGCCTGCCTCACCGGATCAGATCTCAAATGATCTTATTGACTCCGGAGGTCAGTCTGTCGCTGCTTTGGTGGCTCCGGGACCAACAATTGTGCAGGGGTCGTCCCTTCTGGATATCCAACTGGGTCCTGTTGACGACAGATGCCAGTCTAAGAGGTTGGGGCGCGGTGCTGGAGCAACACTCCCTTCAGGGTCGGTGGACCAAGGAGGAATCTCTCCTCTCGATCAACATTCTGGAATTGCGGGCGGTCCTTAATGCGTTGAACCTGGCCCAGCATTTAATTCAGAACCGTCCTGTTCAAGTACAGTCGGACAACGCCACCACAGTGGCTTACATAAATCATCAAGGCGGCACTCAAAGCCGTTTGGCAATGAAGGAAGTCTCACGGATTCTACGTTGGGCGGAACGCCATCTACCGGCCATATCGGCAATATTCATTCCGGGAGTCCTGAATTGGGAAGCGGACTTTCTCAGTCGTCAGGACGTGCATGCCGGTGAGTGGGGAATCCAGAAGTGTTTCAACTCCTCGTGGAAAAGTGGGGTCTTCCAGATGTGGATCTGATGGCGTCTCGACACAATCACAAGGTTCCGGTCTTCGGAGCAAGGACAAGGGATTCTCAAGCAGCATTCGTGGATGCGCTAGCGGTGCTGTGGAGATTCGGCTGTCGTACGTGTTCCCTCCGGTGTCACTCCTGCTCAGGGTAATTCGGAAGTTCAAGCAATAAAAAGAAAATCTGCTTCTCATAGCTCCGGCGTGGCCCTGACGGCACTGGTCCTCAGACCTGCAGGGCCTGTCGTCAGAGTGCCAAATTCTACTTCCACAACGCCCAGACCTCTTCGTTCAGGGCCCCTGTGTCTACCAGGACCTAGCCCGACTGTCTTTGACGGCGTGGCTCTTGAAGCTTCCGTCTTGAGGGCTAAGGGTTTTTCTGAAGAGGTCATTAAAACTATGTTGCGGGCCCGGAAACCGGCTTCTGCTCGGATTTACCATAGGGTCTGGCATTCCTACTTTGTTTGGTGCGCATCTAACAATTATGACGCTTCCAAGTTTAGTACAGCCAAGCTTTGACTTTTCTGCAGCAAGGCTTAGAGTTAGGCCTGCGTCTGGCCTCCCTCAAGGTTCATATTTCTGCCTTGTCGGTGTGGTTTCAGAGAAAAATTGCGACTTTGCCTGATGTTCATACTTTCACTCAGGGTGTGTTGCGTATCCAACCTCCCTATGTCCCGCCTGTGGCTCCTTGGGACTTGTCGGTGGTTTTGGAGGCGTTGCAGGAACCTCCATTTGAACCCCTTGGTTCAGCTGACCTTCAGTGGCTATCCTTTAAGGTGGTGTTCTTGCTGGCTATTGCCTCTGCTAGAAGAGTGTCGGATCTGGGTGCCTTGTCTTGTAGTTCCCCATATCTGATTTTTCACCGTGACCGGGCGGTTCTTAGGACTCGTCCTGGTTAGTTACCTAAGGTAGTTTCTTCGTTCCACCTTAATCAGGAGATTGTGGTTCCGGCCTTTGTCTCTCCAGATTTGTCTCTCAAAGAGCGGTCTTTGGATGTGGTACGGGCTCTCCGTATCTATGTTAGGGAATCTGATTCTCTCTTTATTCTGTTTGGATTTCACAAAGCAGACTTTGGCCAGATGGATTAGAATGGTGATTGCCCATGCTTATGTGAGGGCTGGTCTGTCAGCTCCTGCTCACATTACGGCCCATTCTACTCGGTCTGTTGGACCTTCTTGGGCGGCCTGCCGTGGTGCGACCCTTGAACAATTGTGCATGGCAGCTACGTGGTCCTCAGTGAACACGTTCATTAGGTTCTATGCCTTCGATACCGCCGCTTCCCAGGATGCTTCCTTTGGACGCCGGGTTCTTGTGCCCGCTACTGTGCGTCCCCTCCCATAAGGAACTGCTTTAGGACATCCCCATTGTCCATTCCTTGTGGAGCCCAGTGTGCCCCGCAGCAGAAAACGAGTTTTATGGTAAAAACTTACCTTTGTTAAAACTCTTTCTGCGAGGCACACTGGGCTCCACAAGGCGCCCACCCTGACGCACTTGGCTTCTTTGGGTTGGTATGGCATTAGCCGCTGACACTTCTCCTGTCGGGAGAGTGTAGTGTTTGTGGCAACTGCCAGTTGTCGTCTCTTTTACTTGCTACTGCATTGGGCTGGTTAACAAAACTGAGCTCCTGTGCACGGAGGCGGGGTAATATAGGAGGCGGCGCTATGCATCTTGGGAAGAAGGTGAAAGCTTTTGAGCCTGTTGGTGCTTCGGATCAAGATCCTACTCTACACCCCATTGTCCATTCCTTGTGGAGCCCAGTGTACCTCGCAGAAAGAGTTTTAACAAAGGTAAGTTCTTACCATAAAACTCGTTATTTTACTTGACTAAATGAGATTTAACTAATGTAGTGATTTGTCCCTATTATTGGTTCAACCAAATTTGAATTACCTTGGGTAAATGCGCTCACGATACCTGCAGTATTCAATAAAAAAAAGTGGAAGCAGAATTTTTTCCATTCAAAATCCCACGGGGCAAAATAAAAACATGCAGCCAGGTAACCCTGGCCACTCCGCTGGTCTCTTTAGGCTCCCTGTCAGCTCCCTTCAATGCTAAGTCGTCCTTCCAGGATACTGGGAGAAGAGTGTCTTAGGGTTGCTGAAACAAGTCACGCAACATTTTCCTAAAAATAAAGATTTGGGGAAAAATCTGTCATGCTCAGGAGGTGCGCTAAAAAATCGAGTGCCCAAAAAAGAACAGATTAGCTACCAGCTGAATACTGAATCTCTCACACCTAATTAAATATGTTAATGTGCTATTGTTGGCCTTACCTCACTTCTGAATAGAGCTACAATGGGTAAAGGCATGGGTGTTTTGAGAGAGGAGGAGGACCGTGTGCAGCCTCCTCCGTCAAGGTCCCCTCCTCTCTACCGGGGTGCCGGCAATGGTGCAGCGCTGTAGAGAGCCTGAGCACTAGAGTGCTCAGACTCTAATACTCATGCGCAGACCTCTGGGAAAATGGCTCGGCAGCCATTTTGCCAGCGATTTCTGCAGCGCTGTTTCCATCGGCGCAGGTCTCCAGAGGGGTAAATAAAATAAAAAATGGGGCCAGCGTGTGCGATGTGGGCCCCCCTGCACTCAGGGGCTCATGTGCACCACACACACTGCACCCATTATAAATACGCTAGTGGGTAAAGCATATCCACCAAATGTCCTGTTGTCGGAGTATAAAAGGACACCTCACCCTATTGTAAGGGGTATCCTTCCAGCATTAGCAATGTGCATATTTACATTTCCAAACTAATGTGAACTACTAAAGTTTTTTTTAATAGAAAGAGAATGGTGCTACTGTACCTTATGGCTATCTTAAATGTTCCTGGCTTTTCCTATCTTTATAAAACTCTCAATTTGAGAATGAGTATGTTCATTGTGCAGAATGTTGTGCCTCTCTCACCTCCTTTTCTGTGTGCCAAATCCCCCATAACCCCTGACATGATGGAGGTCAGCGCTGCCCAGCTGTGTTATACATGTGTCCATAGACACATAGCCTCAATATGCCATGTGGAGAGACGCCTGGTGCAAGTGAGTAGCACCAAGCAGTGTGGCGTCTTTTTAGCTCTAATTTGCATCTTACTCACAACACAGTGTGACAAACCACTTCACGAGACTGCAATGATTAATTTGATATGTGACACTTGAATATCTGTGTGTGATTTAGGGGTCTATTTATTAACATTATTTTTACTAAAATAATGTGAAAAAGCTGGCAGAGAAAGCTGAGCGGGGACCCGGCAGAGTGATCAGCTATGTGTGTCCAATGGACACACAAGCTGATCACAGTGTAAAAAAAAACGTAAAAAAAAAAACATACCTGTCCAGGGAGCCGCTGTCTGCTGCTCCGGTGAGCGCTGCCGGGCGCCGGGTCCCCCATATGCTGCGCTGTGACCCCGGTGCAGTAAAGTGACGCTGCAAAGCGGCAGCACACTTTACAGCACCGGGGGTCACAGCGCAGGAGAAGGACCCGACAGCCTCCTGAACCAGCGCGGACCGGCTCCCTGGACAGGTGAGTATATTGATCTTCTGGGGGGAGTCCGCGTCGCACAGGGGGTTGACCGGGTGGCGGTGGTAGAGGCGATGTCGGCGGGGGTGGCGCATGTGCAGCAGGACATCAGAGTATTTTTTACGAAAAATACCCCGATGATGCTGCGAAGAGGCATCGCAGGGACAGAGCTTGACCGCAAGTTCTGTTCCTGCATGCGATAATTGATACATCCCTGCGATGTAATCAATTATCGCAGTGCGAGTTTGGACGATTTTATCACCTGTCATCCACATCCTGGATGCGGATGGTGATAAATAGGCCCCTAAGTCTGAAGCACAATGGAACTTGGCGTGAACAAAAGCAACAGCTGCTGTATCGTAGCACTTTGTATATAGATTCAAATTCAAACACAGATATTCAAGTGTTGCATATCAAATTAATCATTGCCGTCTCGTGAAGCGGTTAATTGCATTGTGTTGTGACAAAGATGCACATTTGGGCAAATAAGATGCTCGGTGCAAGAAGAGTCGCACGGGAACTGGCGTGCAGAGAAGGGATGTTTGTCATGACTATAGTAACAATGTATGAGGACACATCTGTATATACTATTACTACATACATGTGTAGTATACAGTATGGCCCCACTCAGTTAAAAAAATGGAGCACTGGGGATTTATTTACAATGTATTTTGTTGGCCTGATACTGTGGATTACTGAAAAGAACAATTCATGCATGTGTAAAGTGCTTCTATAGTCTTCTATAATCTTTTCCATGAGAAGATTGCTTCAAATGGCTGGTTTTAAATGAAAGCTGCTAAAAAGATACTCAGATGTTTTTATACCAAGTACTGGTCAGTTGTTATGTTATATATTATTGTATGTAAATATAAATAAGCAAACGTTTTGTTTTGTTTTGTTCCTTCACTCAATACATGTTTATGTAATGCAGCATCTTTGTTTATGCACAGCAATTCTCCTGCATGGGAAATGGGCGTTTCTAGGTGGCAAATACACATATCAACAGGAGAGAACTTCCACCTCCTGGGCACATCGTATGCATGATATCAGACTTACTGACCATTCCTAGCTGTGCACAGGGCCAATTCTAGACACTATGGGGGAATTCAATTGTTATCACCCCCATATCGCAGGGGGCAAAATGCAATTGATGTCCCTGATCGCGCCCATTAATGTTGGGTTTATCGGTGTGAAGCGGCTAAACCCGACTAAACTAATGGGCGCAATTGAGAAAAGTGCTTATTGGGCACCCAAACGGATCACTTTTCACATATTTCAGCTCGCCACCCCTGGCGGGTGCAAGCTAAAATGTGTGCCCGAATGAAGCTATATTTGAATAGCTCCATTCAGCGCCATCTAGTGGCTGCTGGCGGAAACAACATTTGAATTCCACCCAATGGCTTCCAATGCCAACAGTAAAAATGCAACACCTCCCCCACCTTGGATATTTAAAAAATGTAGCATACCGAGAAACATTTGTGTGTGTGGCAAACAAGGGTGTGTGGCCCCACCGTAAGGTGCTTAGCCTCACAGGTAAAGACTACCTTACATCCCGTGGCACACCTACATTTTTGCCACCACTCCCTGTTATCTCCCCCAAACTGCAATCAGAATTTGCAGGGCACAGTAAAGTTATGCAGACAAGGCCCCACAACTCCACAATAATTCCCCATCACCAGCATCACAGATGTATATCGTACTGACATGCGCCAGCTACCCCTAATACTTTCACACATGACCCATAGATCTCCCCTCATACCATCAGCCTTTCCACTTGCTCCTTGCATGTCCCTCAGACCTCTCCACATTGTATTAGCATCTCTCTCTCTCTCTCTCTCTCGCTCTCTCTCTCTCTCTCTCTCTCTCTCTCTCTCTCTCTATATATATATATATATTTTTTTTTTTCCCTCATATGTCCTAGAGGATGCTTGGGTCCACTTCATGACCATGGGGTAAAGACGCTTCCGCATGAACCATGGGCACTCTTAAGACTTTTCAATGGGTGTGAACTGGCTCCTCCCTCTATGCCCCTCCTCCAGACCTCAGTTTTAGAAATGTGCCCAGACAGACTGGATGCACTCTAGGGGAGCTCTACTGAGCTTCTCTGAAAAGACTTATGTTAGTTTTTTTGTTTTCAGGGAGAATTGCTGGCAACAGTCTCCCTGCTTCGTGGGACTGAGGGGGCAGAAGTAGGAACCAACTTACTGAAGAGTTTCATGGCTCTGCTTCTGGCTGACAGGACACCATTAGCTCCTGAAGGGTACTGAATGCTAGTCGTGTCTAGATGCTCACTCCCACAGCACGCCGTCAACCCCTCACAGAGCCAGAAGTCAGAAGACAGGTGAGTAGAAGAAGACAGATCTTCTATCAAGAAAAGTGACGGCTGAGGTACAGCGCGGCTGGCGGGAGCGCAGCGCGCCATTGCTGCCCACACACACAGGCACTGCAGGGTGCAGGGCGCGGGGGGGGCGCCCTGGGCAGCAAAAACACCTCTATAACTGGCAAAAAGGGGGCATAAGATGCCCAGGCACAGCCCTACCCCCGCCAGTATAAATATTATGAAAAGTTTCTGAGGTAAAAAGGGCGGAGCTTCTTCCTCAGGCAGCCAGCACACTGCTCAGTGCCATGTTCTCTCTCCTCAGGCTGCAGAGATATCGCTGGTCCTCCTTCACTTCTGACTACAAGTATCCGGGTGCAAAACAGGGGGGGGGGCACAAGCGAATTTGGTGCTTTACAAGTGTGTTTTACTGTGTAAAAAGCGCTGCATGTCAGTGGGCATTCTGTGTTCACAGGCATTAGATACTGGCGCTGGAGTTGTGAACTGGCTGCTCCTAAACTGTGTCCCTCTGACAGATTTTACTGTGGGTCTGTCCCCTATAAGTCCCAGTGTGTGTGTGTGTTGTACACGTGTGTAAGACATGTCAGAGGCAGAGAGTTCCTCCCCGGAGGAAACCATTTTAGGGACACAGAAGTGTAATGTGGTGGCGCTGCCGGCACACCAAGAGCCTGCATGGGTGAAAGAAATACGTGATAGTATGCATCATATCAATAGGAGATTAGATAAGTCTGAATCTCATGCTGAGTGCTGGAGAAAATCTGTGGAGGATGTGATTTTTCAGGGCTCTGTTCTTCCATCCGCAGGCGACCCCTCTGGGTCACATTAGAGACCATTTGCGAATATTGTGAATACTGATACCGACATGGACACTGATTCTTGTGTCGACGATAGTGATTCCAGAGAAATAGATCATAAATTGTCAAAAAATATACAATATATGATTGTGGCTATAAGGGAAGTTCTGGAAGTCACGGAAGCCACTCCTGTACCTCAGGAGAAGGCTTATTTCTATAAAGAAAAGAAATTTAAGGTCACTTCCCCTCCTTCCCATGAGCTTAATACACTCTTTGAAGGGATGTGGGTGAATCCCGAAAATAAATTTCGTATTCCCAAGAGAATTCAGATAGCTTATCCTTTCCCGGTGGAGGACAGGAAAAAAAGGGAGTCACCCCCTGTGTTAGACATTGCACTGTCCAGGTTGACAAAGAAGGTAATTCTCCCTGCACCTGGCACGGCTTCACTAAAAGAGCCGGCAGACCGAAAGATGGAAACTACATTGAAATCCATTTATGTTGCCAATGGTACGCTGCTCAGGCCCACAATTGCTTGCGCGTGGGTGAGTCGCGTTATTGAAAAATGGTCAGAAAGCGTGTCATCAGAAATTGACACAATTGATAAAGATGAGATACTCCTTAAGTTAGGGAATATCAAAGACGCTGCCGCATACATGCTAGAAGCGATGACAGATATCGGACTCTTGAGTTCACAAGCCGCTACCATGGCTGTATCGGGTCGGCGGGCATTGTGGATTCGCCAGTGGAACGCGGATGCAGATTCCAATAGAAATATGGAGGCTCTCCCATATAAAAGTGAGGCCTTATTTGGCGATGGACTGGATGCGTTAGTCTCGGCGGCTACCGCAGGTAAGTCGACATTTTTGCCCTCTGCGCCTGCAGCGGCAAAAAAGACATATCACCCGCACATGCAGTCCTTTTGGCCCAATAAATACAAAAAAGCGAGAGGTTCCCCCTTCTTTGCGGGTAGGGGAAGGGGAAAGGGAAAGAAGTCCACACCAGCTTCAGGTTCCCCTACTTATGCCAAATCTTCAGCATGACGCTGGGGCTCCTTTGCGGGAGGCCGCTCGGGTGGGGGCACGTCTCAAACTGTTCAGCCAAGGTTGGATTCTGTCTGGCCTGGATCCCTGGGTGTTGCAAATAGGGTCCCAGGGATGCAAGCTGGATTTTCAAGACGTTCCCCCATGCCGATTTTTCAAATCAACCTTGCCAGCTTCTCTTCCAGAAAGGGAAGCAGTAACAGCGTCAATCCAAAAATTATATCAGGATCAGGTCATAGTCCTGGTACATTTGTCACAACAAGGGGAGGGGTTTACTTTTATTCAGGCCTTTTTGTAGTTCCGAAGCCGGACGGCTCGGTCAGACCAATCGTAAACCTGAAAAATCTGAATCTCTACTTGAAACAATTCAAGTTCAAAATGGAATCACTTAGGGCAGTGATTTCCAGTCTGGAGGAGGGGGACTACATGGTGTCTATAGACATAAAAGATGCTTACCTGCATGTTCCCATTTATCCTCCTCACCAGGCTTATCTGAGATTCACGGTTCAGGATTGCCATTACCAATTCCAGATGTTACCTTTCGGTCTCTCCACGGCCCCGAGGGTATTCACCAAGGTGATGGCGGAGATGATGGTTCTCCTGCGTCAAAAAGAAGTCAATATAATTACTTATCTAGACGATCTCCTGATAAAGGCGAGATCCAGGGAGCAGTTGTTACAAAACATCACACTCTCCCTGTCAATACTCCAACAACACGGGATGATTCTGGACACAGAAGTTCAGAGAGTATTTCATCCGGTGGAAAAGGCTCTGGAAATCCAGAAAATGGTAAAACAGATATTGAAACCATCGAGTGTGTCGATCCATCAGTGCATTCGGTTGTTGGGGAAAATGGTTGCGACCTACAAGGCCATACAGTTTGGCAGGTTCCATGCCAGGGTATTCCAGTGGGACCTGTTGGACAAGTGGTCGGGATCCCACCTACACATGCACCGGAAGATAATCCTGTCGTCAAAAGCCAGGATTTCGCTCCTGTGGTGGCTACACAGTTCTCACCTACTAGAGGGATGCAGTTTCGGGATTCAGGACTGGGTCCTGGTAACCACGGATGCAAGTCTCCGAGGCTGGGGAGCAGTCACTCAGGAGGAAAGCTTCCAAGGAAAATGGTCAAGTCAGGAAGCCTGCCTTCACATAAACGTGCTGGAATTGAGAGCCATTTACAATGGCCTTCAACAACCGGTACATCTTCTTCAAGATCATTCCGTGCAGATCCAGTCGGACAATGTAACAGCAGTCGAGAACATAAAAAGGCAGGGCAGAACGAAAAGCAGAGCGGCAATGGCAGAGGTGACGAAGATCCTCCTCTGGGCAGAAAGACATGTAAAGGCTCTGTCGGCAATTTTCATTCCGGGAGTAGACAACTGGGAAGCAGACTTCCTCAGCAGACACGATCTCCATCCAGGAGAGTGGGGCCTCCACCAAGAAGTCTTCACAGAGGTGACAAGTCTTTGGGGAGTTCCTCAAGTAGACATGATGGCATCTCATCTCAACAAGAAGCTTCAGAAATATTGTTCCAGGTCGAGAGACCCTCAAGCAATAGCAGTGGATGCACTAGAGGTCCAGTGGGTGTTCCGGTCGGTGTATGTCTTCCCTCCACTTCCGCTGATCCCAAAGGTGCTCAGGTTCATAAGGAGAACAAGAGTTCAAGCAATCTTCATTGCCCCAGACTGGCCAAGGAGGGCTTGGTACCCAGATCTTCAGGAGTTGCTCATAGAAGATCCTCGGCCTCTTCCTCTTCGCGAGGACCTGCTGCAGCAGGGCCCGTGCGTGTATTAAGACTTACCGTGGCTACGTTTGACGGCATGGCTGTTGAAAGCCGGATCCTAGCCCGTAAGGGTATTCCCAAGGAAGTCATCCCCTCCCTTATTCAGGCCAGGAAAGGAGTAACGTCGAAACATTACCACCGTATTTGGAGAAAATATGTGTCTTGCTGTGAATCCAAGAAGGCTCCTACGGAAGAGTTTCAGTTGGGACGTTTTCACCATATTTTGCAGGCTGGTGTGGAGGCGGGCCTCCGATTGGGGTCCAGATTTCGGCCTTGTCAGTGTTCTTCCAAAAACAATTGGCCTCTCTTCCAGAGGTTCAGACCTTCATGAAAGGGGTTCTGCACATCCAGCCTCCATTTGTGCCTCCAGTGGCACCATGGGACCTTAATGGGGTGTTGCAGTTTCTTCAATCGGATTGGTTTGACCCTCTACAAGAGAAAGAGTTGAAGTTTTTTCACTTGGAAAGTGGTGATGCTTTTGGCATTGGCATCCGCACGGCGGGTGTCTGAGTTGGGGGCCTTGTCTCACAAGAGCCCTTACCTGATCTTCCATGAAGATAGGGCAGAGTTGAGTACTCGTCAACATTTTCTTCCAAAGGTGGTTTCATCTTTCCACATGAACCAACCTATTGTGGTGCCAGTAGTTACTGACACGTTCACTGAGTCAAAGTCTCTAGATGTGGTTAGAGCTTTGAAGATTTATGTCGCTAGAACAGCTCGAATACGGAAAACAGAGTATTTGTTTGTCCTGTATGCTCCCAACAAGATTGGGTGTCCTGCTTCCAAGCAGACTATTGCGCGTTGGACCAGAAGTACGTTTCAGCACGCTCATACTATGGCTGGATTGCCGTTACCGACGTTGGTGAAGGCCCATTCCACTAGGAAGGTGGGCTCATCCTGGACGACTGCCTGGGGGGTCTCGGCATTGCAACTTTGCCGAGCAGCTACTTAGTCGGAGTCAAACACATTTGCAAAATTCTACAAGTTTGACACCTTGGCCGATGAAGACCTCAAGTTCGGTCAATCGGTGCTGCAGGGTCATCCGCACTCTCCCGCCCGTACTGGAGCTTTGGTATAAACCCCATGGTCATGAAGTGGACCCCAGCATCCTCTAGGACGTATGAGAAAACAGGATTTTGATACCTACCGGTAAATCCTTTTCTCCTAGTCCGTAGAGGATGCTGGGCGCCCGTCCCAGTGCGTACTTTACCTGCAGTTTTGTTTATTAGAGTTACACATGTTGTGTTTTATTAGTTTCAGCATGTTTGCTGTAATTGGTTCATGCCTGTTGGCGTGTGTTATGTTGAATGCCATGTTGTGAGGCATGGTTGAGGTGTGAGCTGGTATGTATCTCACCATTAGTATTAAAGTAAATCCTTTCCTCGAAATGTCCGTCTCCCTGGGCACAGTTCCTATAACTGAGGTCTGGAGGAGGGGCATAGAGGGAGGAGCCAGTTCATACCCATTGAAAAGTCTTAAGAGTGCCCATGGCTCCTGCGGAAGCATCTATACCCCATGGTCATGAAGTGGACCCCAGCATCCTCTACGGACTAGGAGAAAAGGATTTACCAGTAGGTATCAAAATCCTGTTATATAGGTCCTGATGACGGGGGGAAGTGCCCCAAAACGTTGAGAATAAAGCACAAGCCTTTTGTTCACTAATCCTCTGGTCCATGAGTGGCACCTTATTTTGCTTGTGTATGGATGGGAGAAGCTTTTCCCAAGGAGTGCACCCTGGCAAGTAAACCCAAGCTACCATAGGAGTGCTGGATCATTGGGGTCAGTGGTGCAAGCGTGAAGTGTGCTGAGAGACGGAGGGGGGCGCTCACTTCTAACTAGATTGGGCCTGGATTATGCAAGCCAATCTGCAGTCAGCGATAGCAACGTGAGAGGCCGCGATTCGCTATTGCTATGGGGCATACACATGGAGAGGTGTGTATTTCATTCCTAAGCAATCTAGTCAGAATCTTTAGAATTTAAGGACACATCGTTACGTGTGTACTCCCCTATTAGAATACTGACGTAGAATTGCTTTTGCATACTGATCATACTGTGTGTGCAGCGTGTATGCAGATGTGTAATGACTAGGAATCAGGCCTACAGTAATAGAGGTATACTGTAGATAAAACATAGCTTACATTTACATTCTGCTACAGATGAGCAGCCAATCTAAAATTGTTCCTACATGTGGCCTTGAATTTTGCACATTTTAGAGCTGACTCTGAGGGCCTAATTCAGAATTGATCGCAGCAGCAAATTTGTTAGCAGTTGGGCAAAACCATGGCCCTCATTCTGAGTTGTTCGCTCGCTAGCTGCTTTTAGCAGCATTGCACACGCTAGGCCGCCGCCCTCTGGGAGTGTATCTTAGCTTAGCAGAATAGCAAACGAAAGATTAGCAGAACTGCTACTAAATAATTCCTTGCAGTTTCTGAGTAGCTCCAGACCTACTCCTAGATTGCGATCAGCTCGGTCTGTTTAGTTCCTGGTTTGACGTCACAAACACGCCCTGCGTTCGGCCAGCCACACCCCTGTTTCCCCAGCCACTCCTGCGTTTTTACTTGGCACGCCTGCGTTTTTTAGCACACTCCCTGAAAACGCTAAATTGACGCCCAGAAACCCCCACTTCCTGTCAATCACACTACGATCACTCGAGCGTTGAAAAAACGTCGCTCGAGCTTGTGTAAATCTCCAAAGTTTTGTGTTAAGTTACTTAGCGCATGCGCGCTGCGTACCATGCGCATGCGCATTTTCCACCTAATCACTGCGTTGCGAAAAATGTCAACGAGCGAACAACTCGGAATGACCACCCATGTGCACTGCAGACAGTATATGTGCCGAGACAGTTAGATTTGGGTGGGGTGTGTTCAAACTGAAATCTAAATTGCAGTGTAAATATAAAGCAGCCAGTATTTACCCTACACAGAAACAAAATAACCCACCCAAATCTAACTCTCTCTGCAAATGTTATACCTGCCACACCTCCAGTGCACATGGTTTTGGCCAACTGCTAACAAATTTGCTGCTGCGATCAACTCTGAATTACCCCCTTAGTCGCATGCAAAGTGACTGTAGTTGCGCAGCAGCCTGATTTGCTAACTTATGCTAAGTAGAGTATCCGTAGGATTAATGCGGAGGGTTCGTGTGTCTGCAAGCAGAAAGCCATTGATTTTATGACCATCTGACTCAGATTCAGGCCCTTTGGCTGCAACATTTGGTCCTAACTTCCTAAGGTCCCTATTTTATTACCAGTGGAATATTTCATTTACTATGACAGTGATACTAATGAATATGATGTTGGTATTTAACATTATTACCTCTCCCGCAATGCGCAGGCGCATCGAACAGCTACAGTGGGCTTCGCCAGGCAGCGACGGGATAGTGCAAAGGATCCTTTCGCACAGGCGTACGCAAGGTGATTGACAGGATGAGGCCATTTGTGGGTGGCAACTGGTCGTTTAGAGGGAGTGTCCGGAAAAAGGCAGGCGTGTCCAAGCGTTTTGAGGGAGGGTGTCTTATATCAGCGCCGGCTCCGATCAGCAGAATTCAATCGCACTGGAGGAGTAAGTCCTCGGCTGCGCAGAGACTGCACAAACTGATTTTTAGCAGCTCTGCTAACACATAGGAACGCACACTTGCACGGCGAAAATACACTCCCCCTGTAGGCGGTGTCTATCTGATTGCAGGACAGCAAAAAACGCAGCCCAGCGATCAGATCTGAATTATTCCCAATGAACTGACCATTGCCATCCCAGCACTATTCAGAATAAAATCTCTACACGTTGCCAAAATACAGTGCAAAATGACAGCCCAAGGAATGTATTGCTGCCACTCTGCACTTCTGTGAAACTAATTTTGTGCAAATTGATAACAGAATCCCTGTATAAAGCACTAATCCATCATCACAATACTGGCCAGGTTCTCTTTAAGGAAAACATTCCAGTCTCTCATATCCAAAGTTTCTCTTGTCTTATTTACAGTCTTTTCCTTGTCATCATCTATTATTTCCTAATGTGCGGCTCTGTCATGTTTCATGTAGACATCCCTTGAATATCATACAGTACACTTGCCAATAGCCATTTACCCCAACAGCTTTGCTCTCTTCCATGCTAGCTGCACAGACTCTTGCCAGGATAAACCATGTCACGCCAGTGGGACACTTATTACTTGCCAGACTTATACACTGCGTAACTGGCATAATGACAGACTTGCCATTGGTAAAGGCTGTGAAATACATTGTAGAATAAACTAGCATGAACAGGGTTAAACAGAGTTCACACAGCAGCATGACCTCTCCCCCTCCCCTGCCATTAGGTATGATTGATAGTAATGCAGTAATACACTTGTACATGATCCTCACACTTTGCTGTCAATAATATATGTACTTTGGAACACTTTGCATGATGCATAGGTCTTCTCCCTGTGTGGAATGCAAGTGGGTGCAGTCATTAAATCCTCCTATTTGTGCATCGTTATGTGTGGTGTGACAGAATGCAGGATTCTTCTCAAAGAGCATCCAAGTGGCTGTCTGTTTTAACTTTGGATAGGGGCCAGTGGTAATCCAGCTGTGAGACGAAGGATTAACTTCAAACATAAAAAAGCGCTTCCATGGCCATATATGGGGGGATTCTGGCCCTTTATACGGCTGAGGGTAAAGAACAAGGAGATAAATGGTACTGATGTTCAGATCAGACGTCTCACTACATGGGAGGCCGTTGCACTATAGGGTTACGGGCTTTGCCAGGCCTGGTGTAATTACTACTTATAATAATGTATGTTCTTCTAAAAATAGGCACAATGGTTGCCATTATAAATGAAGTAATAGTGCATGTGAAGTAGACCATAAGCTATCAGTTATAATGATGTACTGTATGTCTCAAAAATACATATAATGTTTTTTAAATTAGATAAGCAATTGTTCCGTATCTTCCAGTAATAAGAGCGAAAGAACTTTAAACCACTATATGCAAGATGGATATACATTATCTTTTGTATCTACAACATATGTCCCAACATTTTTCAGTGTTCGAAAAAGGGACATCATCATTTTACGCATTGCGTTTGCCATGCATTGGGTTGCTCTAACACTTCTCTATCCCCTTAACTACCCTTCAAATGCGACATGCACCCAAGCTCCATGTCTCTAGTGTAGTCAGCACTCCTCTACCTTTACCTCCCAACTTCCTGACCCTTAGGCTGTAATGGTCTAGTGATACACATCTATGTTACTAGACCTTGCCAGTTTCAAATAATGTGGGCCTTTCATTCAAGGAGGCAAGAGGAGCATGCACTCCACCATTGTAGCCCTGGGACCTGCCAGATTAGGGGTAATGCTGATCCCCAGGTTAATGGGCTTCTCTATTTTAAAATTCTTTCTTTAACTCTACCTAAATTTTCAGTTTTGAATGGAGCTGTCCTTCAAGATTAAATGGCCTTGCCATTTTATAAATCTCATGTACTAAATATCTGTCCTTGACGGTAATAATCCTTTGGTTGTGTTCATTCCCCCGAATGTTTCTTTTACTTATAGTGTATTTGTGGCAACATTGTTTTCTTATACTGTACAGATGCATCCACAAACTCCTTAGCTCAAAATGCACCAAATAGCCTAAAATAGCCCTGTTGGGTGTGTTACGGACTTTGTGACTTAGCCACACCATGTTATTTTTTTCTTAAGGAATGTATCTTATTCGCATAACTAATGGAAAAAAGTACAAAATATGGATACACTGGTGGAGTTACCCATTGAGCTGATATCTTTAAAAACATTGAGAATATCTCCATGTCTCATTTATGGCTAAACCTCACTAAAGTATGTTTACAGATGGTTCTTAGTTCTATCAATACTGCATAGAATATTTCCTTCACATTTCATGTTGTGCTGGATATACTAATAGTATAGGATCAGTGTCCAAAAGTAACATCACTTAGCAAACGTGTATTACATGTTATAAACAAACGGCCATCTCTTCCAATAACCTTTTGCCCAACAATGGCTCTTCTCAACTTTACACATAAACTAGTTGCCAGACAAATTGAACATACGCATTGCGTACAGAGTTCGTGGGCTTTAGAATTAGGCCCTTAATAACATAAAGGGAAGATATATAAATGGACTAAAGTTTTGGTTTGTCCACAAATAGGTGCATTGGTCATACCCAAAATAGGGATCATTTGGATATAAAAAGGGGATGGGAATTTTGGTAAAAAGGTATACAGTAAGATCTCTTTCTGTCATCGTAACCAATAAATGGAAGCAAAAGTGAAGTCACTAGTTAATGACTGACTGGATAGATTAAGCCTAAAACGTTTTATGTGAATGACAAGTATGTCCTGACTCCGCCTTGGCATGAGATATGCTCTCCTTGGTGCCCTTTCCTGATCATGTTTAAGCCCAGCCAACATTTTCTGTGCAGCATCAGCAAGTTAAGGCTGTAAGTCACTGACGTTACACTAGAATGGCTCTAAGAAGTGACCCTCTTTAGAAAGGTCACTAAGGTTTCCTAATGCAGCCATGCAAACCATTCTTGTACATGAGCAGATCTGTTCTGGGTTTGGCCTTAACTCATACAGTAAATCACATCACATAAAGGGGTCAGTTAGAGTTCAATGTAAGTTCTGATTCCTAAGTGTAAAACACTTTTGTACTGTGAATGCAAAATGAGCATCTCATAGTAATACTGAGATTTATCAAACCATGGAGAGTGATAAATTGTACAGTGATAAAGTACCAACTAATCAGCTCCTAACTGTCATTTTTCAAACACAGCCTGTAACATGGCAGTTAGGAGGAGATTGGCTGGTACTTTATCACCGTGCAGTTTATCACACTCCAAGGCTTAATAAATCTGGGTGACTTGTGTAAACTTATGTGAGAGGAGGCAGAACTGGGCAGGGAAGGGGCATTTCAGCATGGAGCAATTGCAGTAAAAACATATGTGGGTCTATTCATGAAGCAGTGAAAATTGTGGAGAAGTGAGCCTGTGGAAAAGTTGCCCATGGCAACCAATCAGCATTGAAGTAACATTTATAATTTGCATACTATACAGTTGTACGGAGCAGCTGGTTGGTTACCATTGGCAACTTCACCACAGGCTCACTTCTCCACTCACTGCTTCATGAATAGACCCCATGGTGGTCACATACTTGCTGTGTATTTGAAGGCTGAAACAGCCACAGACACACCTGCCAATAGGTGTGTGCGTTATTAGTGCTCGGTCACTGTAGCAATACTTGTGCAGTCTCTGATGATCATCAAAAAAATGTAAATAAAGCTGTAAAAAAAATGATGTGCCACCCCAACATTCCCCAAAGTGCTTCCAAAACCAGCGTTCATAGCATGGGCTGATGCTTGTTTCTATGGGGTGAGGTGAGGGTATTTGATGGCAGATAAAAGCCAATTGGCCACTCTAGTCTTAGTCTTTTTTTTTTTAATCATTTAGGTAACCTTAACCCTATTTGATCCTAAGGGGTCTATTTACTAAGCCTTGAAAGGAGATAAAGTCGCTGGAGATAAAGTACCAGCCAATCAGCTCCTAACTGCTATGCCACAGGCTGCGTTTGAAAAATGTCAGTTAGGAGCCGATTGGCTGGTACTTTATCTCCAGTGACTTTATCTCCATCCAAGGCTAGGTAAATAGACCCCATAGTTCTTTGTAAGGATATTCTTATATCTATCCCAAGCATGTTTAAATTGCTGTCTAATGCTGGGCACACACTTGACGATACGCTCTAATGCTGGGTACACACTTGACGATACGCTATAATGCTGGGTACACACTTGACGATACGCTCTAATGCTGGGCACACACTTGACGATACGCTATAATGCTGGGTACACACTTGATGATACGCTCTAATGCTGGGTACACACTTGACGATACGCTATAATGCTGGGTACACACTTGACGATACGCTCTAATGCTGGGCACACACTTGACGATACGCTCTAATGCTGGGTACACACTTGACGATACGCTCTAATGCTGGGCACACACTTGACGATACGCTATAATGCTGTGTACACACTTGACGATACGCCTAGTGTTTTCCCTACCCTCCTGGGCAGCTGCTATAGTGGGTACACACTTGACGATATCCCTAACAATATGGTTCAGTGACGTCACGCCGCCGCCGGCCCGTACATGCAGTTGTGATTGATAAGTCCAAATTGAGAATCATGTGCAGACGGCAGAGGGGGGTGATAATGACCCGTGGGAGCGCGCATTATTCATCATTTGTAGTGTACACACTGGGCAATATCACAAACGATATTACTCGGAAGGGTAAAAATTAGCGATATTATTAAAAATATTGCCTAGTGTGTTCCCAACTTAAGCCTCTACCACCTCTTATGGGAGGCCATTCCACTTATTCACTACTCTTTCTGTGAAATAATTTTTCTTTAAATTCTCTCAAAAGAAATCTGCCACCAACAGCAAGCTGTGACTGGTTGGGCTAGTGACACTGTAACCCCTAGCAGGGGATGCGATCAAGAAACCAACGCAGGAATCCCGACAGCCATCAGAATATTGATGCCGGAATCCTGACAGGGTTAGGAGACCGTTGTCGAAATCCTGACAGCCGGCATCCAGAACATAAGTATAGCGGGCAGGTAGGTTTAGGCGCCACCCGGGGTGGGGAGGGGTTAGGGGAGGGGGTTGAGGGGGGGCGTTAGGCACCACTGGGGGGAGGTTAGATTTAGGCACTATGGGCGGAGTGCTAGGACCAGGAACTAACGGGGGAGGTTAGGTCTTACCTGTCGGGATTGCAACTATCCAGATGCCAGCGTTGGTACTCTGACCACCGGCATCCCATGCGCCAGCAAATCATACTGAACCCCCTAGCACGTGGGGTTGGGAATGCTAGTTCTTGTAGATTATGATTATTGAGTGTTGCTCAATGCTCAATTTCCCCTAGAACCAGTTTGTTGGGTCAACTTGAATAATTGTTCCATATGTACTGTAGCAAAAAAAAGAAAGTAACTTGCTACTCAAACGACAAATTAAGACAAACAATTAAGATATGTACTTGAAAATCCCAGTGTAAGAAGCCTCTATGTTTGTGGAGTACAGTATATCTACTGAGAGCTGACGTGTAGTTTTTTTACATGATTGATTTCAAAACAGGTATAGATAAAGAAAATGTGTTCCGCAGCATACAGAACTGTCTTATTTATTGATTTCATAGAGATAGATAATCTCTCTGAATTACATTATTTATTGCTGCTGTCCATTTCAGATTGTATATCCAAGTTGCTGCATGAGCTAGCCTGGCTGCAGCCTTGCTTGCGTGTCTGAAGAAGGTGTCAGAGGATTACAGTATACTGTATGTGAACTGCTCATGTGACACTCACATCCAGTCATGTGACCTCATCTTTGGTCAGGCGCTATACAGTATGTTGCTACTGAGCCAAATGCAATAAGTTATTTATTTCAGTCAGGGGTGTATTCATCCTCTTTAATTGCAGTCACTTGAATGTGGGAAGGATTATAGAGAAATATGCAGACAGTTAACAATTACTGAGCTAACCTGACAGTCAATAAAATGCAAGGTATTACCTCTACAATATATGGACAGGTTTAGTTCCACTTTTACTCTGCTTTGCAAGAGCTGTACAGATGGTGTAATGGTTATCATTACTGCCTAAAGTGGTCCTAGGGAGGTGGTGGAACTCATTTACCCGGACACTGACCCCTCCCTCCCTCCCCCCCCCACACAAACATTAAGCGGAGCCAGGGCAGTGCTAGTGTTTTCTGCACCCCCCTGCAAACTGTAAATTAGTACCCTTAATACCATACTTTATAAAGGGGCATTGATCTTACAAAGAAGTAGAGTGGTCACATAATAGTACCCCCAATTCATATTACAGCACACAGGGGCACAATCTTATTCACATTACACCACGTAGTAATGCCCCTTATTCAGGTTATGTCACTTAGTGGTACCCTTTATTCACATTGCACTACACCATGGTAACCTCTATACATGTTATGCCACACAGTAGTGCTCCTTATATCCAATGATCACAGTAGTGCCCCTTATACACAATTCCCACAATAGTAGAGCCCCTTACACATAATGACCACAGTAGTACTGTTTATATACATATTGTCCACAGTAGTGCCCCTTATACACAGCTTCCCCACTCTCCAGCCCCCTGTCATCTTGTCTTCAAGATGCACAGAGCCTGCTCCTCTTCATGGCTCCTCTTCACTTCAGCAGCGGTGACAGCATGACCTCACATACGCCGTGGTAGAAAATAAAGCCACTTGGACCTGAGGAGGGGATGAATGCTGTCCAGCAGACACAGCTTGTGTGAGTACCAGGAGGGGTGGGTTGTATATGGAGGAGGGCCATGGAGCCACCTGGACCTGATGAAGAAGGAGGTGACTGCAGCTCATCAGTAACGCTAGCACCACCTGTATCATCTATTAATGTAAATGATGGGGCAGGTTTTTGCTGTTGGAATTACTGTGCAGGACAATGAAGGTGGTGGAACGAGTTCCCCCTACCATTACCGGTGTGGGAATTCAGTTCCACCTTGTTCCCCCCCCACTTTAACCACTGACTGCCTCACATCACTAAGGTCATGGGCTCAATTCCCACCATGGTTCTAACGGTGTGGAGTTTGTATGTTAACCCCGTCCTTGTGTGGGTTTCTTTCCACAGTCCAAAAATACGCTGGTAGATTAATATGCTCCTGATAAAATTAACCCTAGTGCGTGTAGATGTGCCAAGTGGTTCTTATCTACTGTCAAATTCTATGGGGTAAATTTACTAAAGGTGTTAAAAATGAAAAGTTGTGATGTTGCCCATAGTAACCAACCAGATTCGGTCTATAATTTCCTAGGATGCAATAGAGAATGATAGACAGAATCTGATTGGTTGCTATGGGCAACATCACCACTTTTTATTTTTAGAACCGTTAGTAAATTTACCCCCATGTTTCTATGTGACAGTGATTTAGGTTAAATAACATCCATTTATTTTCACACTGCCTATTGTAATTGTATACTTGCTGACCTTTGGGCTGCCCCCTGATATACAATGTGGAAAGATAATAATAATAATATAGTTCAGGACCAATGCACCTTTAACATACAGCCATTTTCTCTCATGTCATGCTTTTATTGAGTACTTTAAATGTTTACTATTTCCTAAACGCTTTCCTGATTGGAAAGCACCTTCTAAAATAAGCAGAGCCAGCAGCGCAGTTCTGGCTACACATAGAGTTTCCTTATCTTGGCACGTTCCCTACATTACTCATCAGAGCATCTGCTCATAATTTAATATTAGGTAACTAAACAAAGTATGTAATGAAGAAAAAAAAAGAGTTTATGAAGCTCAAGATTCTTAAACCAGCATGTAACACGTGCTGAGTGATATTTGTTTTACTCTCTTTCCCTCCAGTGATGAAAGACCCTTTGAAAGGAAGGTTTGCCCCGGCATAGCTGTTCCTCCAGGAAGCACAGCATGTTCAGCGTAGAGGACCTCCTAGTTTCTCATGGGTACAGAGTGTCTAAGAACACACTATCCTCATATCAGCACAGGACTGACGGCTATCAACATGAAGCCACGGACAGCAGGTCTGGAAGTGGGATGGTAAATGGTTTTCAGCCAGACCCAGAGTCCTTTGCTGCAAACCCCACTCAGACCAAGGGCTTTTTCAGTGACCATGAAAAGAGTTGTGTGAACAAGAGACGGCAGATCATCTCTGCAGGTTATCCCAAGAGCAATCAGTCTACAGAGGCATGTCATTCTTCAGATGCATGGTATGTTTAAAACCTACAGTACATTATGTTTCTCTGTGTATGTGCTCAGCGTCGGTTCTGATAAAACAATGTGCCACTGTGCAGTTTTTTCTATTCCGCTAACATTTTCCATGCTAATTCTTTTGCAGAGTCCTATTTTTAGCAAAGCTGCACCGTGATTGTGCATATTAAACTATAGTCGGCTTTATTGTTCCGAAAGCAAATTTGACTCTTTTGTGTGCTGTAGATACATTTCAAATTGGATATGATATAGTCATAGCTGTATTTAAATGTTTTCTGTTAGTCGAAAAAGTTTAAGCACTTAACACCATGGGGTTTGATTGGGGCTTGAATTCCCTGTGCGGTATTTTATTTTATCCTCAGTACGAATATATTTGACATGCCAAGTTTTTTTTTTTATTGTACAAACAGTACGGTATATTTGTATTCACCGTTCGGACAGATCACCCCAGGAATATGTTATGTTCTAAACAACACATTCCTCACTGGTGGTTCTATTTCAACCTATGCAGAATGCTGCTTGTCGCTGCTACCCTAATCATCACAAGTGCTCCCAATATGCTGAGATAGCCTGCATCCTCACTGTACACCAGCACAGTGAGCACATTTCTGAGTGTGCTGTGATAGCCTGCATCCTCACTGTACACCAGCACAGCGAGCACACTTCTGAGTGTGCTGTGATAGCCTGCATCCTCACTGTACACCAGCACAGCGAGCACACTTCTGAGTGTGCTGAGATAGCCTGCATCCTCACTGTACACCAGCACAGCGAGCACATTTCTGAGTGTGCTGAGATAGCCTGCATCCTCACTGTACACCAGCACAGCGAGCACATTTCTGAGTGTACTGAGATAGCCTGCATCCTCACTGTACACCAGCACAGCGAGCACACTTCTGAGTGTGCTGAGGTAGCCTGCATCCTCACTGTACACCAGCACAGCGAGCACATTTCTGAGTGTACTGAGATAGCCTGCATCCTCACTGTACACCAGCACAGTGAGCACATTTCTGAGTGTGCTGAGATAGCCTGCATCCTCACTGTACACCAGCACAGCGAGCACACTTCTGAGTGTGCTGTGATAGCCTGCATCCTCACTGTACACCAGCACAGCGAGCACACTTCTGAGTGTGCTGTGATAGCCTGCATCCTCACTGTACACCAGCACAGCGAGCACAATTCTGAGTGTGCTGAGATAGCCTGCATCCTCACTGTACACCAGCATAGCGAGCACATTTCTGAGTGTGCTGAGATAGCCTGCATCCTCACTGTACACCAGCACAGTGAGCACATTTCTGAGTGTGCTGAGATAGCCTGCATCCTCACTGTACACCAGCACAGCGAGCACATTTCTGAGTGTGCTGAGATAGCCTGCATCCTCACTGTACACCAGCACAGTGAGCACATTTCTGAGTGTGCTGAGATAGCCTGCATCCTCACTGTACACCAGCATAGTGAGCACATTTCTGAGTGTGCTGAGATAGCCTGCATCCTCACTGTACACCAGCACAGCGAGCACACTTCTGAGTGTGCTGAGATAGCCTGCATCCTCACTGTACACCAGCACAGCGAGCACATTTCTGAGTGTGCTGAGATAGCCTGCATCCTCACTGTACACCAGCACAGTGAGCACATTTCTGAGTGTGCTGAGATAGCCTGCATCCTCACTGTACACCAGCACAGCGAGCACATTTCTGAGGGTGCTGAGATAGCCTGCATCCTCACTGTACACCAGCACAGTGAGCACATTTCTGAGTGTGCTGTGATAGCCTGCATCCTCACTGTACACCAGCACAGCGAGCACATTTCTGAGTGTGCTGAGATAGCCTGCATCCTCACTGTACACCAGCATAGCGAGCACACTTCTGAGTGTGCTGAGATAGCCTGCATCCTCACTGTACACCAGCACAGCGAGCACATTTCTGAGTGTGCTGAGATAGCCTGCATCCTCACTGTACACCAGCATAGCGAGCACACTTCTGAGTATGCTGAGATAGCCTGCATCCTCACTGTACACCAGCACAGCGAGCACATTTCTGAGTGTGCTGAGATAGCCTGCATCCTCACTGTACACCAGCATAGCGAGCACATTTCTGAGTGTGCTGAGATAGCCTGCATCCTCACTGTACACCAGCATAGCGAGCACATTTCTGAGTGTGCTGAGATAGCCTGCATCCTCACTGTACACCAGCATAGCGAGCACATTTCTGAGTGTGCTGAGATAGCCTGCATCCTCACTGTACACCAGCACAGTGAGCACACTTCTGAGTGTGCTGAGATAGCCTGCATCCTCACTGTACACCAGCACAGTGAGCACATTTCTGAGTGTGCTGAGATAGCCTGCATCCTCACTGTACACCAGCACAGCGAGCACATTTCTGAGTGTGCTGAGATAGCCTGCATCCTCACTGTACACCAGCACAGCGAGCACACTTCTGAGTGTGCTGAGATAGCCTGCATCCTCACTGTACGCCAGCATAGCGAGCACACTTCTGAGTGTGCTGAGATAGCCTGCATCCTCACTGTACACCAGCATAGTGAGCACATTTCTGAGTGTGCTGAGATAGCCTGCATCCTCACTGTACACCAGCATTGCGAGCACATTTCTGAGTGTACTGAGATAGCCTGCATCCTCACTGTACACCAGCACAGTGAGCACATTTCTGAGTGTGCTGAGATAGCCTGCATCCTCACTGTACACCAGCACAGTGAGCACATTTCTGAGTGTACTGAGATAGCCTGCATCCTCACTGTACACCAGCACAGTGAGCACATTTCTGAGTGTGCTGAGATAGCCTGCATCCTCACTGTACACCAGCATAGCGAGCACATTTCTGAGTGTGCTGAGATAGCCTGCATCCTCACTGTACACCAGCATAGCGAGCACATTTCTGAGTGTGCTGAGATAGCCTACATCCTCACTGTACACCAGCATAGCGAGCACACTTCTGAGTGTGCTGAGATAGCCTGCATCCTCACTGTACACCAGCACAGCGAGCAACACTTCTGAGTGTGCTGAGATAGCCTGCACCCTCACTGTACACCTACATAGCGAGCACACTTCTGAGTGTGCTGAGATAGCCTGCACCTTCACTGTACACCAGCATAGCGAGCACACTTCTGCGTGTGCTGAGATAGCCTGCATCCTCACTGTATACCAGCAAAGCGAGCACACTTCTGAGTGTGCTGAGACAGCCTACATCCTCACTGTACACCAGTATAGCGAGCACACTTCTGAGTGTGCTGAGACAGCCTGCACCCACACTGTACACCAGCATAGCGAGCACAGTTCTGAGTGTGCTGAGATAGCCTTCACCCTCGCTGTACACCAGCATAGGGAGCACACTTCTGAGTGTGCTGAAATAGCCTGCACCCTCGCTGTACACCAGCATAGTGAGCACACTTCTGAGTGTGCTGAGATAGCCTGCATCCTCACTGTACACCTGCATAGCGAGCACACGTTCTACTCTCTTCCCATACACATTGCATGAGCACCTTCATGGATGACAGCCGTGTTAGTGGAGAAGGAAAAAAGCACAACTGGACTGAGACACACTGAGGGGATATTTATCAAAGCTTGAAAAGAGAAAAAGTGGAGAAAGATAATGTAGTAACCAATCAGCCCCTGGCATTTTTTAAACATAGCCTATTAACTGACTGACGCATATTACTTACTACTTATTCTTTGTCCAAGCTTTTATAAATATCACCCTGGGTCTGATAGAAACATCAGTTTTGCAGATGTATCTTGCGAGCCAAACATATACAACTATGGGCGAGTAAACTCAATAACATCTCCACTTGTTGACTAGTGGCTAAAGGGGCGTAACTGAAGATTTGACTGGGTGACAGACGTGACAACGGGTATTCGCAATAAGGCAAAGTTTAGGAAGGACATGCCAATGTAGCTGTGGGCTTCTCGGAGTTAAGTGGACACGTAACGCCTGTTTTCAGACTGAGGTTTTGCCTGATAGGACTGGGGTGAGTGCTCAGTGATAATGATGATGGCTGTGCAAGCAAGAATACGGGAAGGGGCGGTTTGACTGTAGAACTGCATACAGCTCAGCATACCGGCGAATATCTGCATTTAGGTGGCCATTCCGAGTTGATCGCTCTCTAGCAGTTTTTAGCAGCCGTGCAAACACTATGCCGCCTCCCACTGGTAGTGTATTTTAGCTTAGCAGAAGTGCGAACGAAAGGATCGCAGAGCGGCTACAAAGTTTTTTTGTGCAGTTTCTGAGTAGCTCAAAACCTACTCGGCGCTTGCGATCACTTCAGACTATTCAGTTCCTGTTTTGACGTCACAAACACGCCCTGCGTTCGCCCAGCCACGCCTGCGTTTTTCCTGGCACGCCTGCGTTTTTCCGAACACTCCCTGAAAACGGTCAGTTGACACCCAGAAACGCCCACTTCATGTCAATCTCTCTGCGGTCAGCAGTGCGACTGAAAAGCTTCGCTAGACCCTGTGTGAAACTACATCGGCCGTTGTAATAGTACGTTGTGCGTGCACATTGTGCCACATACGCATGCGCAGAAGTGCCGTTTTTTGCCTCATCGCTGCCCAGCGAACGAATGCAGCTAGCGATCAACTCAGAATGACCCCCCTAGTTCCATGCACGCAATGCGGTACAATAATGACCGCCTTGTGCTCAACTCTGCATTTTCAGTGTAGCACATTGTGGTAGATGTGTGAATGGCTGTGGCAAAATTAAAAGACTAAAAGAAAAATAGTTTAACATACAGATTTTCATTATCATTCATTCAAGAACAAAACAACACATACAAGCCAGGGTCGGATTAAGGGCCACATGGGCCTGGATCTGAAAATATTCAAAGGCCTATTATTGTGAGAAACGAGGGAGGTGTGATCAGTGCTGTGGGTGTGGCCAGAGCCATGCGGGCGTGTACACCCCCTACACTATTAGTTCCAGTGTCTCCTTAAATACAGTATGTAAAAATATAAAAAATTGCATAATTTTGTTAGAAAAAATACTTAATAATTATGATTTATGGCCACCCATGTGGCCAGCTGGTGGCTAGTAATCATCATGCTGCATTGATGACGGGCTATTTTTATGTGGAGGCCTGGAGCTGGAGCTCCATCTGCCCCATTGTTAATCTGGCCCTGCATACAGCTGACAGGTCCACTTCCATACATCTATAGTAAAACTACTCTTTTGAAAGTAGGGTCTTTCATTGGTATTTCAACATTTACTATAGAGAACTAATAACCATGGATGGGTTTAATTCACCCATGTTGCATTTTGTTTTTCCCTAAGGTTGACAGAGGAGGGGTCTGGGACTGAGGGTCGACAGCACAAAGGTCGACACACCTTAGGTCGACGCCAATTGGTCGACACACCTTAGGTCGACATGGACAAAAGGTCGACAGGAACAAGGTCGACATGGAAAAAGGTCGACATGAGTTTTTAATGTTTTTTTGGTGTCGTTTTCTTCGTAGAGTTACCGGGAACCCCAATTAGTGCACGGCGTCCCCTCGCATGGCTCGCTTCGCTCGCCATGCTTCGGGCATGGTGCCTTCGCTCCGCTACCGCTTCGCTCGGCACACTTTACCGTTCCAATCGTAGTCCACGTGGATCGTTAAGTATGAAAAGGTTCAAAAAAAAGAAAAAAATCGTGAAAAACTCATGTCGAACTTTTTCCATGTCGACCTTGTTCCTGTCGACCTTTTGTCCATGTCGACCTAAGGTTTGTCGACCAATTGGCGTTGACCTAAGGTGTGTCGACCTTTGTGCTGTCGACCTGGAGTCCGGATACCACAGAGGAGTGATTACCTCAGTGCGAGAGAGGTCATGATACCTATGAGGGGATAGGGTTCTTGACTAAATAGATTTAGGAGTAAAAATAATCTCCAGTATTCAGGCTCCTAACGGGCTGCAGTACCTACCAGTGTTACCTTGTACAGATGTGTCCAGCCACTTATTTGGGATACACAACATGTGGCAGCAAACTGGTATTCTGTTTCCATTTCTAATGCAGCACTGGTTTTCAATGGGGGCAACAAATACATGGGGGTTAATTTATTTAGCAATGAAAAGACTGGAGAAGTGGACCAGTGTAGCACAGCAACCAATTGGATTTAACATAGCATTTATCAAATGCATTCTATAAAATGATTGGTTGAAGATGATTGGTTGCTATGGACAACTTCTTCACTGGTCCACTTCTCCACTCTTTTCACTGCTTGATACATCAACTTCTAAATTTTGTGGGAAATTTAGCAAACCTTGGTGAGAGATAAAGTGGAGAGAAATAAAATACCAGCCAATCAGCTTCTAACTGCCATTTTACAGACTGTGTTTAAGAAAAATGACAGAAGCTGATTGGTTGGTACCTTATCTGTCTCCACCTTATTTCTCTCCAAGGTATTATACATCTCCCCCTTTGTTTGAAAAGTGCCTCATACTTGTACTATTTTTCCAGTCTTGTAACTAAAACGTCTAAGTAATCTTTTGCTCCAAAGCTAACTTCATATTTCGAATGGAAACCCAGTGACATTGGAACACACCTTTTCAAAAAACAAACACAGGAAACATACATGATGTAAACAGCCTCGGAAAAAATGTCAGGAAGAGCACGTTCCGTCAGTCTGTCCAGGTGGCCGGTTCTATTTATTTATTCTGATGGTGATAGATAACGCCTATAATGGCTCAGGAGTATCAAAATAAGGATCTAGTGTAAATGAAAATGTATTGTCAATCATTCAGTTCAGTTCAAAGTATTTGTTAAAGCAAACTGTACATCTGGAACTTGATATTTATCCTGTTCTGTACTAATAAGCAGTCATGCAAGATCAGTAGTTCATACAGCTACAGCTGGTTATTACATTATCACTAATTTAAATAACTTCCAGAACTAGAAGAATGCATCAGCTCACTGAAATCTATTGTAACCTAATGTAAGAGCTATCCAACTTTCTCTGCACATAGAAAAGCAACTTGCATATGTTTTATGGGCCAAATGAATACAGTCATGCTCACTATCTTATATCTTATACTTGCCTACTCTTCCTAAATGTCCGGGAACCTCCTGAATTCTGGGAAGAAGTCTAGCCCACGACTCTTACTCACTTTTCCAATGAAGTGAGTGTGTAGGGGGCTTGATGATGCAATTTGCGTGGTGGCAGTGATTCCGGCATTGCGCAGTCTGGGACCACCCCACAATAACACAGGATGCGTTGCCCCCTTCCAAGACATTAAAACTGGAGGAAGAAAGAGTAGGCAAGTCTAGTCTGTCTTTGGGGTGGTCTTCTGTATACCGGCGGTCGGGCTCCCGGCGGTCGGGCTCCCGGTGCTCAGTATACCGGCGCCGGGAGCCCGACAGCCGGCATACCGACACTTATTTTCCCTCGTGGGGGTCCACGACCCCCGTAGAGGGAGAATAAAATAGTGTGGCGCGCGTAGCGCGCCACCGTGCCCGTAGCGTGGCGAGCGCAGCGAGCCCGCAAGGGGCTCATTTGCCCTCGCCACACTGTCGGTAAGCCGGCGGTCGGGCTCCCGGAGCCGGTATGCTGGTCGCCGGGAGCCCGACCGCCGGCCAGCCGTAGTGAACCCCTGTCTTTGTGTACACATTAAAGTGCACATGTGGGCTACATACAGTAAAGCCAGTTAGGTTTTTTTTTGTGCTGGAGTAATATTCAAATTCAGTCTATAAGTTCACTAGGAACTGACAACATCATTGAGGCTTTTTATGGGAAAATATTCATGAGAAATCAGTCATCAATTCACTTGGATCCAGAAACAGCATGGAAGTACCATTCCTCAAGCACGTCACTGAATTAGTGAGCTGCATTCATGGGCTCCCAGTGAATTGGTGAGCTGCAATCACTGGCTCCCAGTGAATTGGTGAGCTGCAGTCACTGGCTCCCAGTGAATTGGTGAGCTGCAGTCACGGGCTCCCAGTGAATTAGTGAGCTACATTCATGGGCTCCCAGTGAATTGGTGAGCTGCAGTCACTGGCTCCCAGTGAATTGGTGAGCTGCAGTCACTGGCTCCCAGTGAATTAGTGCGCTGCATTCATGGGCTCCCAGTGAATTGGTGAGCTGCAATCACTGGCTCCCAGTGAATTGGTGAGCTGCAGTCACTGGCTCCCAGTGAATTGGTGAGCTGCAGTCACTGGCTCCCAGTGAATTAGTGCGCTGCATTCATGGGCTCCCAGTGAATTGGTGAGCTGCAATCACTGGCTCCCAGTGAATTGGTGAGCTGCAGTCACTGGCTCCCAGTGAATTGGTGAGCTGCAATCACTGGCTCCCAGTGAATTGGTGAGCTGCAGTCACTGGCTCCCAGTGAATTGGTGAGCTGCAGTCACTGGCTCCCAGTGAATTGGTGAGCTGCAGTCACTGGCTCCCAGTGAATTGGTGAGCTGCAGTCACGGGCTCCCAGTGAATTAGTGAGCTGCAGTCACTGGCTCCCAGTGAATTGGTGAGCTGCAGTCACTGGCTCCCAGTGAATTGGTGAGCTGCAATCACTGGCTCCCAGTGAATTGGTGAGCTGCAGTCACTGGCTCCCAGTGAATTGGTGAGCTGCAGTCACTGGCTCCCAGTGAATTGGTGAGCTGCAGTCACTGGCTCCCAGTGAATTGGTGAGCTGCAGTCACGGGCTCCCAGTGAATTAGTGAGCTGCAGTCACTGGCTCCCAGTGAATTGGTGAGCTGCAGTCACTGGCTCCCAGTGAATTGGTGAGCTGCAGTCACTGGCTCCCAGTGAATTGGTGAGCTGCAGTCACGGGCTCCCAGTGAATTAGTGAGCTGCAGTCACTGGCTCCCAGTGAATTGGTGAGCTGCAGTCACTGGCTCCCAGTGAATTGGTAAAATGCAGTCACTGGCTCCCAGTGAATTGGTGAGCTGCAGTCACGGGCTCCCAGTGAATTAGTGAGCTGCAGTCACTGGCTCCCAGTGAATTGGTGAGCTGCAGTCACTGGCTCCCAGTGAATTGGTGAGCTGCAGTCTCGGGCTCCCAGTGAATTGGTGAGCTGCAGTCACTGGCTCCCAGTGAATTGGTGAGCTGCAGTCACGGGCTCCCAGTGAATTAGTGAGCTGCAGTCACTGGCTCCCAGTGAATTGGTGAGAGGCATTCCCACTAATACTGTACTAGCCCACTCAGTGCCATCATTCTCAACCAATGTAACAGGAGCACTTAAAATGGGGTGTGGTTCATTAGCTCGACATGTGTTAGGTTAACATACATTGGGTCGACCACGTTTGGTCGACATGCATTAGTTCGACATGGTCATTAGGTTGACATGTGCTAGGTTCACATGTAGAAAGGTCGACATGAGTTTTTTTACTTTTTTTGGTGTTGTTTCCTTCGAAAAGTGATGGGGAACCCCAATTAGTGCACTGAGACCCGCTTCGCTCGCCATGCTTAGGGCAGGGTGCCTCACTCCGCTACCACTGTGCTCGGTACAGATTACCGTTCCCAATTGCAAAACACGTCGATCATTAAGTATGAAAAATGTTAAAAAATGGAAAAGATTGTGAAAAACTCACGTCGACCCTTTTCCATGTCGACCTAATACATGTCGACCTAATGACCACGTCGACCTAGTGATCATGTTGAATTAATGCATGTCGACCAAACGTGGTTGACCCAATGTAAGTCGACCTAACTCATGTCGACCTAATGACCACCATCCCTTTAAATGATAATTTTACTGAAATGGAATCTAGCTTTTTTTTTTTTTTTAAGGGCACACTTATCTCTGAGACATTTCCCAGCTCTACTGAATGCCTGAGAGGCTCCCAGATTAGAATGAGGCCTCCCAGATTCCAGAGAATGTACACTGTTCACCCTCAAATGTGTTTGCATGCCTCCAATATTGATGCGGACGCAGGGGCGTAGCCAGAACTTTGTGCGCTATATACAGTAGCAAGATTTTTAAGGGGCCCCTGTCCAAATGCTTCTAGAGAGACACCTCCGCAGTTGTTACATTTATGCCCCATAATACACTGTAGTGCCCTAGTTTATTTTCTGAACCATAGAAGTGCCATAGTTTACATGGTGTCACACTGTAGGGCAGCCAGTGCACATTATGCAACTCAGTACCCCCAATTCACATTATGACATACGGTGTCCTCACCATATTATGTCACACTATAGTGCCTCCACTTCATTTTGCGCCACGTTACAGTGCCCCAGTTCATATTATGTAACATTATAATGCCCTCCAGTTAATTTTATACCACATTACAATTATACCACATTACGTTATGTATTTATACAGAACCGCCCATAAATGCAGCGCTGTACAGAGAATATGGGGGACATGTATCAATTTTTGGAGAGAGATAAAGTAGAGAAGTTGTCCGGAGCAACCAATCAGCTACTAACTATCATTGTCTAGCGCAGTCTTTGAAATGACAGGTTGAAGCTTATTGGTTGCTTTGGGCAACGTCTCTACTTTATCTCTCTCCAAGGCTTTATATATCTCCCTCTTTGTCCATCATATTAGTCCCTGCACCTTTAGAGCTTGCAGTCTATTCTATAAACGGCAGTGATAGCTTGCCAACATCCAGTTAACCTACCAGTATGTGTTTGGAGTGTGGAAGAAACCAGAGCAGATGTAGGAGAGCCATAAAGATGGGGAGAACATACAGACCCCACACAGATAGGCCATGATCAGTTATTGAACTCATTACCTCAGTGCTGTGAGGCAATAATGCTAACCACTACACCACCATGTTGACACTTATTATACTTATTATTGTTATTAAAACATTACACTAAAACGGGAAATAGGTGCTTTGTTGATCTTCATGATGTCAACAGTAAATATGATCTCTATGAGACAGTGCCGACGCTGTTGTAATGTTTTTGAAAGCATTGTACCAGTGCCTGTGTTATAACTTTAAACATGATGCTTTACGATCATGTTTATAGACATAATACCGACACTGCTACAATGTTGTAAATAACGTTACAGCAGTGTCGGCATTGTCTCGTCGATATCATGTTGCGAGCATGAGCATTGACAACTCAGATTTATCCCCTATAAAAGCACAGACATGGGATGACAAAGGAAAGGGTAAGGCGACTCACTGGTGCTAGAGTCAGCAGTCCGGGGCTTCCAGTTCTGTAAGTGAGGCCGGCTCAGTCACTTGCCCCATTACACCTAGCTGCCCTGGTAAGCTGACCAGTGTCCACAGGGAGCTGGGCATTGCTTAGCTGCACAGTTATAATTTTTTTCCCCAGTTTCTTGATAAATTTCTCCAAAATAGACTTTCTTTTGCTGCGACGAGCTGCGATGTAAAATCTGTTCTTCGGCCCTCTTTGTTAAATAGGCTCCACAGTGTTACACATTCCTCTTCTCATCTTTCAGATTATCTAAGCTAAACCTGATTGCTGTAAACTAAAACTGACTGTTTCCAAATAGGCAGGGCCAAAGTATGACTTTTCTAGTCCTGTGAATGATGGCGTACTATTATGTTTATACAACATTGCGGCAGGCATACCATAAACCACCGATGTTGATGAGCTGGTGTTTGAAAGCTTCAGCACTCTGCTAACATAACAGGAGCACGGTGTCCACTCTCATATCACAGAACCGAATGGGGTTGTAAACCTTAAATGATACAGACATATATAAATCCATATAGGGAAGTGTCATTCGTTTATACTTGAGTTACATGACCAAATTAGTAATAGGTAGCCATATGATATTACAATCCTTCAGCTAATGATTACACATAATTATAAACAGTTTCTAATATTTGCAGTGATTGATCTTGAAATATGGTTTGTGTTATTCACTGTAACTCACCAACAATTAGAGTTAACCAGTGGCCAAACATCACTCCAGAAAGTATATTAGGTATAAGAGGACTAAATGGAACTGACAATGGAAGACAGATATAGAGGAACTGGGGGGCTAGCCAAAAAACAGTGGCGCTTACACGACACCCAGGAATTAGGGGAGGGGGGGGGGGGACACGACAAACAATTGTGTAAGAGCATGAGAGGGTCTTCACATTCTCATACCTCAACATTTGATTTGAGGGATTTATCCATTCCTGATTTAAGGACAGTTAGAAGACGTGCAATATCTTCTTAATGCCGTGAGTACCAGAGGAGGTTGAAGGAGGTTTTTAGAGGTGGTGTATGGTGCAGTGGTGACCCAGTGCATGTGAAGACCAGGGGACACCCTTGGGGGAACTTAGCATTCTACTAATGTGTTCATGCTAGCCCCCATGTAGCATAACCACGCCCCCTTATCATGCACACGCCACTGCAAATCACACTATTCCAAATGCATTCTAAAGCTATAACATATATGAATAATTTATTAAATGAAATGAAGATATTCACTGTTGCTAAACTACTGCATTGCACCTGAATCCAGCACCCCACCCATCTGCCTGTCACTGACATTATAGAAGTTTAAGTTCCAGAAACCAAGCGACTGGTTCCCTGCCCAATAAGAATCTGTCTGTGCACAGTGTTCACACTGAAAGCATCGCTTATAGGGCAGAAATGTCTCCTGAATATGCTGTGTTCTGTAAATAGAGGCATTCAGATGATAACAATTTCAGCACTGTACTGTTACTATATTTTACAATGTGAAAGCCATATATTATATCTGCCTGGCTGCTGTTGCTGCACAAACAAAATGTTAAAGATTAGATATGTAATGGGTTAAAATACACTTGGCTCAGACCTGACTCAGGGCCTTCAGCTCTACAATTACTCCCCTGAGCATTGGGCCAATGTATAGAATTTGGGAACTGAAAAACCAGACTTTCACTCATTGTCACCCATAACATTTACAATCCCACACCCTCGCTTGTCAGTCAGACGCGTTACCACTGAGCACTTGTGATAACAGATAAAGGATATTTTAATGATTTCCTTCACTGCTTTAGGATTGGATGTCTTGAAACTGCAATTTGTGCTTCTGCCAGAGGCACAACAGTGCTGCCTTACATAGACGCACATCACAGAGGAGACTCCAGGAATTCCCCCCTACTGTATACAATAATAATAAGCATGGAAACATAATGGGCGTCATTGCGATTATTTTTTTTATACCACAGATAAATAACCACATGCCGCGTTCAGTATACTCATGGTCCATCTGCATGATATTTTCACACTTTGTTTAGTGATTGAAATGCATCTGGTCATCAACAGTAAAAACGTTGCCACATAGTACTACCTGCTATCACATTTACACCTCTTCTCTATCTTATTAAACATTTTAATTTGTAGCTACTGGGTGTAAAATGCAGCGTACAGTGTTATTAGTGTGTGGTGACGGCGCCCATGTGCACTGTACACACTGAGGCTGGTGCAGAGTACAGTGCTATTAGTGTGTGGTGCCCGGCGCCCATGTGCACTGAACACACTGGGGCTGGTGCAGAGTTCAGTCGTATTAGTGCGTGGTGCCCGGCGCCCATGTGCAGTGTACACACTGAGGCTGGTGCAGAGTACAGTGCTATTAGTGTGTGGTGCCCGGCGCCCATGTGCACTGAACACACTGGGACTGGTGCAGAGTTCAGTGGAATTAGTGCATTGTTTCCCGGCTCCCATGTGCTCTGTACGCACTGGGGCTGGTGCAGAGTTCAGTGATATTAGTGTGTGGTGCCGGTGCCCATGTGCACTGTACACACTGAGGCTGGTGCAGAGTTCAGTGGTATTAGTGTGTGGTGCCCGGCACCCATGTGCATTGTACACACTGTGGCTGGTGCAGAGTTCAGTGGTATTAGTGCGTGGTGCCCGGTGCCCATGTGCACTGCACACACTGAGGCTGGTGCAGAGTTCAGTGGTATTAGTGCGTGGTGCCCGGCGCCCATGTGCAGTGTACACACTGTGGCTGGTGCAGAGTTCAGTGGTATTAGTGCGTGGTGCCCGGTGCCCATGTGCACTGTACACACTGTGGCTGGTGCAGAATTTAGTGGTATTAGTGCGTGGTGCCCGGCGCCCATGTGCAGTGTACACACTGTGGCTGGTGCAGAGTTCAGTGGTATTAGTGCGTGGTGCCCGGCGCCCATGTGCATTGTACACACTGTGGCTGGTGCAGAATTCAGTGGTATTAGTGCGTGGTGCCCGGCGCCCATGTGCAGTGTACACACTGTGGCTGGTGCAGAGTTCAGTGGTATTAGTGCGTGGTGCCCGGTGCCCATGTGCACTGCACACACTGAGGCTGGTGCAGAGTTCAGTGGTATTAGTGCGTGGTGCCCGGTGCCCATGTGCACTGCACACACTGAGGCTGGTGCAGAGTTCAGTGGTATTAGTGCGTGGTGCCCGGCGCCCATGTGCAGTGTACACACTGTGGCTGGTGCAGAGTTCAGTGGTATTAGTGCGTGGTGCCCGGTGCCCATGTGCAGTGTACACACTGTGGCTGGTGCAGAATTCAGTGGTATTAGTGCTTGGTGCCCGGCGCCCATGTGCAGTGTACACACTGTGGCTGGTGCAGAATTCAGTGGTATTAGTGCGTGGTGCCCGTCGCCCATGTGCAGTGTACACACTGTGGCTGGTGCAGAGTTCAGTGGTATTAGTGCGTGGTGCCCGGCGCCCATGTGCAGTGTACACACTGTGGCTGGTGCAGAGTTCAGTGGTATTAGTGCGTGGTGCCCGGCGCCCATGTGCATTGTACACACTGTGGCTGGTGCAGAATTCAGTGGTATTAGTGCGTGGTGCCCGGCGCCCATGTGCAGTGTACACACTGTGGCTGGTGCAGAGTTCAGTGGTATTAGTGCGTGGTGCCCGGTGCCCATGTGCACTGCACACACTGAGGCTGGTGCAGAGTTCAGTGGTATTAGTGCGTGGTGCCCGGCGCCCATGTGCAGTGCACACACTGAGGCTGGTGCAGAGTTCAGTGGTATTAGTGCGTGGTGCCCGGCGCCCATGTGCAGTGTACACACTGTGGCTGGTGCAGAGTTCAGTGGTATTAGTGCGTGGTGCCCGGTGCCCATGTGCACTGTACACACTGTGGCTGGTGCAGAATTTAGTGGTATTAGTGCGTGGTGCCCGGCGCCCATGTGCAGTGTACACACTGTGGCTGGTGCAGAGTTCAGTGGTATTAGTGCGTGGTGCCCGGCGCCCATGTGCATTGTACACACTGTGGCTGGTGCAGAATTCAGTGGTATTAGTGCGTGGTGCCCGGCGCCCA
The DNA here is from genome assembly GCF_028390025.1 of Pseudophryne corroboree. Lineage (NCBI taxonomy): Eukaryota > Metazoa > Chordata > Amphibia > Anura > Myobatrachidae > Pseudophryne > Pseudophryne corroboree. The sequence goes on from NC_086448.1 coordinate 208,332,584, forward strand.
TGTGCAGTGTACACACTGTGGCTGGTGCAGAGTTCAGTGGTATTAGTGCGTGGTGCCCGGTGCCCATGTGCACTGCACACACTGAGGCTGGTGCAGAGTTCAGTGGTATTAGTGCGTGGTGCCGGTGCCCATGTGCAGTGTACACACTGAGGCTGGTGCAGAGTTCAGTGGTATTAGTGCGTGGTGCCGGTGCCCATGTGCACTGTACACACTGAGGCTGGTGCAGAGTTCAGTGGTATTAGTGTGTGGTGCCCGGCACCCATGTGCATTGTACACACTGTGGCTGGTGCAGAGTTCAGTGGTATTAGTGCGTGGTGCCCGGTGCCCATGTGCACTGCACACACTGAGGCTGGTGCAGAGTTCAGTGGTATTAGTGCGTGGTGCCCGGCGCCCATGTGCAGTGTACACACTGTGGCTGGTGCAGAGTTCAGTGGTATTAGTGCGTGGTGCCCGGCGCCCATGTGCATTGTACACACTGTGGCTGGTGCAGAATTCAGTGGTATTAGTGCGTGGTGCCCGGCGCCCATGTGCAGTGTACACACTGTGGCTGGTGCAGAGTTCAGTGGTATTAGTGCGTGGTGCCCGGTGCCCATGTGCACTGCACACACTGAGGCTGGTGCAGAGTTCAGTGGTATTAGTGCGTGGTGCCCGGTGCCCATGTGCACTGCACACACTGAGGCTGGTGCAGAGTTCAGTGGTATTAGTGCGTGGTGCCCGGCGCCCATGTGCAGTGTACACACTGTGGCTGGTGCAGAGTTCAGTGGTATTAGTGCGTGGTGCCCGGTGCCCATGTGCAGTGTACACACTGTGGCTGGTGCAGAATTCAGTGGTATTAGTGCTTGGTGCCCGGCGCCCATGTGCAGTGTACACACTGTGGCTGGTGCAGAATTCAGTGGTATTAGTGCGTGGTGCCCGTCGCCCATGTGCAGTGTACACACTGTGGCTGGTGCAGAGTTCAGTGGTATTAGTGCGTGGTGCCCGGTGCCCATGTGCACTGCACACACTGAGGCTGGTGCAGAGTTCAGTGGTATTAGTGCGTGGTGCCCGGCACCCATGTGCAGTGTACACACTGTGGCTGGTGCAGAGTTCAGTGGTATTAGTGCGTGGTGCCCGGTGCCCATGTGCACTGTACACACTGTGGCTGGTGCAGAGTTCAGTGGTATTAGTGCATGGTGCCCGGTGCCCATGTGCATTGTACACACTGTGGCTGGTGCAGAATTCAGTGGTATTAGTGCGTGGTGCCCGTCGCCCATGTGCAGTGTACACACTGTGGCTGGTGCAGAGTTCAGTGGAATTAGTGCGTGGTGCCCATGTGCATTGTACACACTGTGGCTGGTGCAGAGTTCAGTGGAATTAGTGCGTGGTGCCCGGTGCCCATGTGCAGTGTACACACTGTGGCTGGTGCAGAGTTCAGTGGTATTAGTGCGTGGTGCCCGGTGCCCATGTGCACTGCACACACTGAGGCTGGTGCAGAGTTTAGTGGTGTTAGTGCGTGGTGACCGGCGCCCATGTGCAGTGTACACACTGAGGCTGGTGCAGAGTTTAGTGGTATTAGTGCGTGGTGCCCGGTGCCCATGTGCAGTGTACACACTGAGGCTGGTGCAGAGTTCAGTGGTATTAGTGCGTGGTGCCCGGTGCCCATGTGCAGTGTACACACTGAGGCTGGTGCAGAGTTCAGTGGTATTAGTGCGTGGTGCCCGGCGCCCATGTGCACTGTACACACTGAGGCTGGTGCAGAGTTCAGTGGTATTAGTGCATGGTGCCCGGCGCCCATGTGCACTGTACACACTGTGGCTGGTGCAGAGTTCAGTGGTATTAGTGCGTGGTGCCCGGTGCCCATGTGCAGTGTACACACTGTAGCTGGTGCAGAGTTCAGTGGTATTAGTGCGTGGTGCCCGGCGCCCATGTGCACTGCACACACCTAGGCTGGTGCAGAGTTCAGTGGTATTAGTGCGTGGTGCCCGGCGCCCATGTGCACTGTACACACTGTGGCTGGTGCAGAGTTCAGTGGTATTAGTGCGTGGTGCCCGGTGCCCATGTGCAGTGTACACACTGTAGCTGGTGCAGAGTTCAGTGGTATTAGTGCGTGGTGCCCGGCGCCCATGTGCACTGCACACACTGAGGCTGGTGCAGAGTTTAGTGGTATTAGTGCGTGGTGCCCGGCGCCCATGTGCACTGTACACACTGAGGCTGGTGCAGAGTTCAGTGGTATTAGTGCGTGGTGCCCGGCGCCCATGTGCAGTGTACACACTGAGGCTGGTGCAGAGTTCAGTGGTATTAGTGCGTGGTGCCCGGCGCCCATGTGCACTGCACACACTGAGGCTGGTGCAGAGTTCAGTGGTATTAGTGCGTGGTGCCCGGCGCCCATGTGCACTGTACACACTGAGGCTGGTGCAGAGTTTAGTGGTATTAGTGCGTGGTGCCCGGCGCCCATGTGCACTGTACACACTGAGGCTGGTGCAGAGTTCAGTGGTATTAGTGCGTGGCGCCCGGCGCCCATGTGCAGTGTACACACTGAGGCTGGTGCAGAGTTCAGTGGTATTAGTGCGTGGTGCCCGGCGCCCATGTGCACTGCACACACTGAGGCTGGTGCAGAGTTCAGTGGTATTAGTGCGTGGTGCCCGGCGCCCATGTGCAGTGTACACACTGAGGCTGGTGCAGAATTCAGTGGTATTAGTGCGTGGTGCCCAGGGCCCATGTGCACTGTACACACTGAGGCTGGTGCAGAGTTTAGTGGTATTAGTGCGTGGTGCCCGGCGCCCATGTGCACTGTACACACTGAGGCTGGTGCAGAGTTCAGTGGTATTAGTGCGTGGTGCCCGGCGCCCATGTGCAGTGTACACACTGAGGCTGGTGCAGAGTTCAGTGGTATTAGTGCGTGGTGCCCGGCGCCCATGTGCAGTGTACACACTGAGGCTGGTGCAGAGTTCAGTGGTATTAGTGCGTGGTGCCCGGCGCCCATGTGCACTGTACACACTGTGGCTGGTGCAGAGTTCAGTGGTATTAGTGCGTGGTGCCCGGCGCCCATGTGCAGTGTACACACTGTGGCTGGTGCAGAGTTCAGTGGTATTAGTGCGTGGTGCCCGGCGCCCATGTGCAGTGTACACACTGAGGCTGGTGCAGAGTTCAGTGGTATTAGTGCGTGGTGCCCGGCACCCATGTGCACTGTACACACTGAGGCTGGTGCAGAGTTCAGTGGTATTAGTGCGTGGTGCCCGGCGCCCATGTGCACTGTACACACTGAGGCTGGTGCAGAGTTCAGTGGTATTAGTGCGTGGTGCCCGGCGCCCATGTGCACTGTACACACTGTGGCTGGTGCAGAGTTCAGTGGTATTAGTGCGTGGTCAGGGCCGGTGCTAGAGTGTTCGGCGCCCCCCTGCAAACTATAAATTTGCGCCCTCCAATATTCCTTTAGCGCGCGCCGGGAAAAGGGTTGTGGTCTCACAAGTAAGGGGCATGGCCACACAGTAGTACCCCCATTTAAAATTACGCCACAATGTAGTACAATCTTATTAATCTTATACGTAATGCCCCACCCGTAGTAGTAGCGTCCTTCTATGTAATGCACCCCAGTAATAGTAGCATCCTTATACAAAATGCCACCCAGTAGTAGTAGCGTCCTTATACATAATGCCCCCCCCCAGTAGTAGTAGCAATGTTATACATAATGCCCTACCAGTAATAGTAGCGTCCTTATACATAATACCCCCAAGTAGTAGTATCGTCCTTATTTGTAATGCCCCCCCCCAGTAGCAGTAGCGTTCTTATACCCCAGTAGTAGTATCGTCCTTATACGTAATGCCCCCCCCCTCTGTAGTAGTAGCGTCCTTATACGTAATGCCCCCCCCCAGTAGTAGTAGCGTCCTTATACGTAATGCCCCCCCCCAGTAGTAGTAGCGTCCTTATACGTAATGCCCCCCCCAGTAGTAGTAGCGTCCTTATACGTAGTGCACCCCTGTAGTAATAGCGTCCTTATATGTAATGCCCCTCCCAGTAGTAGTAGCGTTGTTACATGTAATGCCCCCCCCCAGTAGTAGCGTCATTATACGTAATGCCCCCCCCCAGTAGTAGTAGCGTCCTTATACGTAATGCCCCCCCCCCAGTAGTAGTAGCGTCCTTATACGTAGTGCACCCCTGTAGTAATAGCGTCCTTATATGTAATGCCCCTCCCAGTAGTAGTAGCGTTGTTACATGTAATGCCCCCCCCCAGTAGTAGCGTCGTTATACGTAATGCCCCCCCAGTAGTAGCGTCCATAAAGCGGGCGCACAGACATACCTCACACACACACACAATTCACACCCACCATATACACACACGTCACATACACACTTCAAGTTCTCTCTCACCCTCCACTTACCTAAGCCAGTCTCCCTCTGTACAGCAGACTGGTCCGTGTAGCTCCGCCCCCTTCCGGCCCGTGTAGCTCCGCCCCCTTGTGTCCCGTACTCGGCGCTGTCGCAGGTGAAGGGAGGGAGGAAGCTTTTCATGCTGCAGGTGCCCGCTGCCAGTGCCTGTCATACAGTGACAGACACAGCACTGGCAGCAGCAGCAGGGGGGACAGGACGGCGCAGCAGGGAAGGAATGCAGAGCAGGGGGAGCGCCTCTCCGTCCCAGCGCCTCCCTGCACTGCATCCCTTCGCTGAGCGGGTAGCGCCGGGCCTGTGCGTGGTGCCCGGTGCCCATGTGCAGTGCACACATTGAGGCTGGTGCAGAGTTCAGTGGTATTAGTGCGTGGTGCCCGGCGCCCATGTGCACTGCACACATTGAGGCTGGTGCAGAGTTCAGTGGAATTCTGGCATAGTTCCGCGTTGCATGCACAGTATCAAGAGCATGATTACGATTTGTGCACAAAAGCTTACACAGATGCAATTTTTCAGTCTACAGACATACGCAGCATTGATGCAGAAATGAGGGACATCGGCTCCCCGAGTGAGTCTAGCAGACTGGCCACAGGTGCAGCGACACTTGCACCATGTTTCCTGTGAGCACAGCAGGAGGCAAACACATGCCCCCAAAAATGTCCGTAGCACACTTACGTTTTTTGTCACCACTCCCCGTTACCTCCCCCAAATGGTCCCTTCCTGCCAACCACTTTGCAAATAAATCACACAGGTACCTTGGTGCGTGCGCAGTGTAATAGCAGTGCATGCACAGTGGGCTGATAGTCGTTCAGATTTGCATACAAATTGGAATCAGGTTATATAGTGTGTATATTTACATGTATGCAAAGTTGTATGTGTTTTTGAAAACTTTTGGCTTGATACTTGTCATTACCGTCAGTGTCATATACATACATATAAAGTGGCGTATTTTGACTTACAGTCATCTCTGCACAGCCAGCTATTCTGTCCGGGTGGCACTCGATCCTGACCACCGGGATACCGACAACTATTTTCCCTCTTGGGGTATCCACGACACCCCTGGAGGGAGAATAAATAGTGTGCCCGCAGCACGGCGAGCGCAGCGATCCTGCAAGGGACTCTTTTGCACTCGCTGCCGGGATCCCGAGCGCTGGTGAATCGTAGTACACCCATTCTGACATATCACATTCCATGATACTGTATGTCCAGACCTACCTTCCATCATTGGCAATTGCTCATACTGTATAGCAAAACACATGGGAGTAATGACTGTAACTTAGGGGCAAAGGCCCTCATTCCGAGTTGTTCGCTCGCTAGCTGCTTTTAGCAGCCGTGCAAACGCTAAGCCGCTGCCCTCTGGGAGTGTATTTTAGCTTAGCAAAAGTGTGAATGAAAGGCTCACAGCGCTGCTACAAAAAAAATGGTGCAGTTTCTGAGCAGCTCCAGACCTACTCAGCGCTTGGAATCACTTCAGACTGTTTAGTTCCTGTTTTGACGTCACAAACAGGCCCTGCGTTCGTCCAGCCACGCCTGCGTTTCCCCAGGCACACCTGCGTTTGTATCTGACACGCCTGCATTTTTCCACACACTCCCAGAAAACGGTCAGTTACCTCCCAGAAACGCCCACTTCATGTCAATCACTCTGCGGCCAGCTGTGCGACTGAAAAGCTTCGCTAGACCTTGTGTAAAACTACTTCGGATGTTGTGAAAGTACGTCGCGCATGCGCATTGTGCCGCATACGCATGTGCAGAAGTGCCACTTTTTTGCCTGAACGCTGCGCTGCGAACGAAAACAGCTAACGATCAACTCGGAATGAGGGCCAATATTTCATACAGTTTGCAAGCTGCCACACAGCGTATGAATATGCCCCACCCAAATCTAACTCTCTCTGCATGTTACATCTGCCCCACCTGCAGTGCAGCATGGTTTTGCCCATTAGTGTGCTTTTTTGGTTTGCTAACAACCCTGTATAAAGCCCCAAGTACCACCAAAATGGCAAGCCCCGATGTGGTATAGACCTTAAGGTGCATACACACTTGCCGAGAAAATTAACAACGTCACTCATTTTCACCCTTCCTGAGTGATGTCGTTCACTATCTTGGCAAGGAGATCCAGACTGAAGATCGACAGTGTCTAGGTTGACAATGTTTAGGTCGACCACTATAGGTCGACAGTCACTAGGTCGACAGGGTCAGAAGGTCGACAGTGTCAGTGTTTGGGTCGACAATATTTAGGTCAACCACTGTAGGTAGATAGTCACTAGTTTGACAGGGTCAGAAGGTCGACAGGGTCAGAAGGTCGACGTGTTCTAGGTCGACAGGTCGAAAGGTCGACATGAGTTTTAAAAAATATATATTTTGTAACACTTTTTAATACTTAACGATCCACGTGGACTACGATAATCTGTGCCGAGGCACCTTGCCTGAAGCATGGCGAGTGAAGCGAGCCATCGAGGGGACACGGTGCACTAATTGGTGTTCCCGGTCACTCTACGAAGAAAACGACACAAACCCCCCCATTAAAAAACTCATGTCGACCTTTTGACATGTCGACCTAGAACACGTCGACCTTCTGACCCTATCGACCTTCTGACCCTGTCAACCTAGTGACTGTCGACCTACAGTGGTTGACCTAAATATTGTCGACCTAGACACTGTCGATCTAATGATCCACACCCCTTGGCAAGTGTGTATGCCGCCGAGCGATGCGCGGCCCCGCGGGTCGTTATCGACCCTCTCTGTCAGCCGTGCATGCAGCTCAATTTGGACTGACGACCAAGAGCTGCATGCACGGGCCGACTGCTGTGTGACATCACTGGGCGATATAGTCGTCCTATCACTCAGTGTATATGCACTGCCGCTGACCGCCCGGCCCAGGAGGGGGAAACACTACGTGACGTCACTCATAGAACACGTCACCTAGTGTGTACCCACCATAACACTGAAGGTTGCAGATGGTCTTCTTCCCATTTTATAAAAATATCTGCATGACTTCAACTGATCAAGACAGAGTAGATGGGCATGTCATGTTTCTTGTATAGTTGTATTTGCAGTACAATTGAAGTGTAAAACCAAGAGAATAAAAGCAGAGCAAGACATTGCAAATGTTATTTGTACCAGTTGTTGCAGCAGGGTTATCCAAGGTGGATACGTCTGCCTCAGGCTACATCCGCTTTCTTTCCTGGATAACATCCAGCACACATTTTATATGAAACATAGGTCCTCATTACAGCAGAAAGTCAGCTGGAAACTGCAGTACAGCACAAGTTCTAGCACAGACCTGGTCATATAGCCCATAGATCGGAAGTACACTATCTGCATTTTAACTTGCATTTCCCTTTTAATAGAACCATACAGTACATACCGAAACGTTCTGGTTGAGTACAATAGTCTTACCTGCCACACATGACAAACACGTTAAACCATATGTTCGCTCAGGCTGAGGACATTCCTCTCTGTTATCTGATACAGGCCTGGAAGAATCTTTACTTTTTCTATGGCGGATAATAACTACAGTACTATTATTGGTGAGGGATAATCCGTTACAGTACTCTTACACTTTTGTTACTTTGTAGACAAAATAAATATCCCCTACATAATAGTATCTAGTAACATTTGCAAAGACGTGTACACATTTGAAGATGTTGGACAAATAAACAATGATTTGAAACAGTCTGACATAACACATAATTTAGTAAGTAAGAATTTCCTCAAAATTTTTTAACCTGTAATATTGCCTATGTTTATTGAACGTATGGAAAATTTTAAATACAAGCACATGTTTTATAATCACCTGTGTTGAGGCAATGGTGCTTGCCCATAAATCCAGTCCGCTCTAGTAACAATACAGGCTCATTCTGGAGGAGTGGCACTGTGTCATTCATCTGCGATGTCTGGGAAGTGCCCTTGGAACTTCACAACCACTATCTCCAATATTTGCTGACATCACGTAGAAGCGTGCTGTAAATCTTTTGATGTTGGGGTACTGTATTCTGGTTCTGATTTGTATGCAATGCTGATGTTTTACTTCTGCACATGCATGAATATCTTCGGAAACCCTTACAGCACACGCGTGAACTGCATTTGCGATTGCTCACGCAGTTGTGTACTAATTCACAAAGATATGACAAGACCACTGCGGAAGACTTGCAAACTTAGGATGAGACTTCCTAGTGAAGTGGGCAGAATGGGGTGGTAAATATGGCGAAATTGTGGACACGGCGGATGGGCGGGGCCTAATGTCACCATTTTATGTTAATTGCATCATTGTAGCCCCACCCCTATGCAAATATTGCCCAACCACTGCATTTTCTCAATGAGTGGGTGGGGCCTTTTGACACCATTGGCTCGGCGCAGCCCATCTGCTTCTCCTCTCCAGGGATCTCCCGGAGAGGAGATTAGAAATGTAGGTAAGTATGATCTATAGAGAGTGCACGGACCAGCCGGCGGATCTGTGCAGTGCTCAGATAAGTAAAGTGGGCATTTCACCATTTGCACAGCTCACGATCATACACGTGGGAATTGCTTAAACTAGCATTTGCATATTTTCACACTGAGTACTGGAGCGCAGCAGCATTAGTGTGTGACACTGAATCAGACCATCTACCATGATCTGCGCAACCACACACTATTGAGAATTGAATACCTCTGAATGTGTCTTATCAACATGGACATGGATGGCTACCAGCTAGACTGCTGTGATTAATGACCTGACCCTGTATTGCCTGCATTCATAGTCCGCCAGGCTCTTTATTATGGAGACTGTACTCATTGGAGGCAACATGGGGACAGGGGTTCTTTCTCATTAAGGACAGGTGTTAGATCTACAGTGGTTCTGCTACTTGGAGTGGGAGAGGCTTCAGTAAAATATACTGTAGTTGAGGTACTTTGATGAAAATCATATAATCAGGAAGACAGGTCTATGGAAATGCCAAGGGGTTTTAGTGAAGTCTTAACTACTGTCTGATGACTGCAAATATAATCCCCAGTCAGTAGTAAGGAGTAAATCCATTTGGATGTTGCAATTATGCACCTTCAGAAAACCATGTTGTGCTGTAGGGAAGAGTACAGATTAAGATGAGCGGCCAGTTTTAGAGTTGTCCTAATTCAATTCAAAATCTAGTCTCAGGGCCTGATTCACTACTGTTTGCAAATGTGAGTTTGAACACAGTGCGTGATTATCGGCAGACTGCGCATGTGCTGCGAACGCATTGTGCGTGCGCGAAGGGTAAAATGCGATTGCCTTGCGTATGCAGCCTAATTGCAAAGTGCCCATTGTGGGTGGTAACATGGCATTTGTGGGGAGTGGTTGGGAAAACACAGGGCGTTTATATGATGTCACCTGCGAACGCTGCGTTCAAAAACATGGCATCTGGTGCAGCTGCATTTTCATTGATTTGAGTATGTCGATGGGCTCATTTTATGTGTATGCATTGCATCTCTGCTAATGCATATGCAGATTTGCGAATGCATCGCTAAGCGTCTTTTATCCTTTCTGGGCGGCTCATCACAAGCAAAATAGCAGATTTGTGAAAATCTCTATCTCAGCCTCAGTAGCGATCCAAAGTGAATTAGGCCCTTAGTGTAAAAATAAAACTGCCAGTACTGTGTGTGCACCTCATGTACCCATACCTCTGTAACTGCCTCTACGTGCATAAGCAATGTAAGTATATATTTAGTAGTCTGATATTACTGTTCCAGATATTGTGCCCCAATGCATGATAGAGGTCCAGTCTTTCTTTATATTGTTTGCCACTTTGGGGGCCAATGCACTTTTTAACATATGCCTGGTATGTCTGGTACGCTTCTTGTGGTTCTTTACACACTGCAAATCCACTTACGACAAAGTAGTTGTAACTGTGCTGTAACAGGACGTTCTCATGTAAGAAATGTTCAGTGAGGCCATGTAAATGCAACCGCATGCTATTCTGAGCTTATCTATACTGGATAAGAGGTGGCCTAGCTGCAAATGTGCATACAGCTCTGCATTTAGCCAGATGTATACACGTTTTACACGCAAGAACATCCATGACCGGGTCGCGCTCCACCTCTGCATGAGGTCCTATATGTCTGCTAAATCATATTGAGATCACTCATAGGAGACACCTAAAGCCAGCGCACAGTACATGTCACTCCCTTTTGTTGTTGAGTGAGAGAGCTGGTCTGATGATCTCACTCTAAGGCCTGTTTATTAAGCCTCACAGCCCAAAGCTTTGGGAACATGCTTGTCACATAGCTAAGTAGGACAGCAGCGGTATCGGTCTCAGGATGGCTATAGTAGTTGCTGTACAGAGGGAAAAAAATGCATTATTATTCAAATAATTATACTTATTTTTTCCCAGTTTTTTTAACATTTGTTTTTTATTTTTATATTTAATTTTTAACAAATATGCACCTGGAAGCCTGAGACCTTGCGTGTGTAGGAGGGAAGCTGTCCATCCAGCGATAAGGTAAGTCGGTGCTTTCACTACATATCACCCGAGTGAGCGTTAGAAAATAGATATTTTTAGGGCTTTTTGATAAATAGGCCCAGTTGTGTTGCCTTGTGTGATATAGAGAGGATATCACTTTATCCTGTGCTTTGCATCTAAAGTGAACTGATGTGGATGGGAATGAACATTCACGGTAAATTAAACATGGTAAAAAATGTAGGACATGAGAAGCAACTAGACTACAGAGCAGTCCAACCTATGAGAGTTTGACAATTTAAGGGAGATGTATTTGGCATCCCGATTCTCGATGGCCAAAATGATGGCAGTTAGGAGACCGGCCCCGGAATCCCGACAGCATCAAGAACATAAGTAAGACTGGGAAGGTTAGGGTTGGGCTGCAGGGGGGAGGATTAGGGTTAGGCACTAGAGGGAGGGTTAGGGTTAGGCTGCGTTAGGGGAGCATTAGGCTGTGGGTAGGGAGGGTTAGGGGGAGGGTAAGGAGAATGTGTTGAGATGCTGACTTTCGAGATGCTGACTGTGAGGATGCCGCTGTCGGTATTCTGATTTACAACATCCTGACTGTCAGGATCCCGTACCCAACCTGTCTTTATACTTCTCCAAATGACTTATACCAATGCATTATACAGTCCCTGTGTGTGTGTTATTATTAAATATAGTAACTTACATCATTTAGTACCCACTAGAAACTGCTCAGATCATCCTCTACAAAACCATTTTGTAATCAAAAATCAGCAAATTGAAAAGAACTGCTGCAGGTTTTACATGAGTAACGCTCTCCATTATCAGATTATGAGGGCAATGTTAGTACTTCAGCTTTAAAGGAGTTCACCTTTAAACTATTTTAGCTTGTTGATTTTTACATTACCTCCTGCAACTTTTAAAATTGCCCTTGGATATGACACAGCCCACTGTGATCCCTGCATTGGGTGCAAATGTACCCAGAAAGCAGCTTTGTGATACTGTATGTCCAGTAGTTGATGTGTGATGATATACAGACATTGCTGGAAAACCCAGACAAAGGGTCTGAATTAAAAAAAGTTCATTTTTGTGCTATTTTGCTCAGGATTTAAAACAAAGAGGGTCATTCCGAGTTGATCGCTCGCTGCCGATGTTCGCTGCGTAGCGATCATTTATAAAAATGGCAAAACTACGCATGCGTATGGGGCGCAATGCGCGCGTACGGGTACAAAGAGCATTGTTGTTTTGCACTGCTTCTAGCGACGATTCCATTTGCACAGCCGAACGCAAGGAGATTGACAGGAAGTGGGAGTTTATGGGTGTCAATTGACCGTTTTCTGGGAGTGTTTGGAAAAACGCAGGTGTGACCAGGCATTTGCAGGGCGGGTATCTGACGTCAATTCCGGGACCTTTGTTGCTGCAATCATCGCACAGAATAAGTAACTACAGGGCTGGTCTTGTTCTGCACAAAATGTGTTTGTACCGCTCGGCTGCATAGGCGTTCGCACACTTGCAAAGTGAAAATGCACTCCCCCGTGCGCGGCGACTATGTGTTTGCACGGCTGCTAATAGTAGCTAGCGAGCGATCAACTCGTAATGACCCCCAATGATTTGTTTAATAGCAAAAACCAACATGGTGCTACTTTCAAATATATTTCTCCTTTAAATCCCGTTACAAAATAGCCCTAAAGTCTACTTTTTGATAACTCTGACCCTATTACTATACATTACCCATCCACCACCAGTCTTGAAAGCAGCGTATCTTTTTAGGTTTCAGTAGGGCACGTATTCTGTAAACTAATCTGCAGATGGACAACTCCCTTTAGGAATGAACCTGCATCTATGTAAGGGTATAGCTAGTGCTAGTTACATTGCTTTCGGTGTCTGAGAGGCTTATTTACTAATTATCAGGTCCTAGACACAATAATTAGAATTTCTTACGACTACTGTTTGCAGCAATAAGAAATGAAGGGCCCGATTCAGCATGAGTTGTAGTTTTGCAAAATTTTGCAAAACTACAACTCCTTTCTCTAACATGCGGGGGGCCGCCCAGCACAGGGCAAGGTCATCCCACATGTTGAGTCCTTCCCCCCTGCTACAATGCGAGAACCCTGTAGCTACATTCGGGGAATACTTATTATTTGGAGGTTCCCCCTGTGGGAGGATATAATCTGCAAGCATAGGAGTCGGAATGGGGGGGCCGAGGGGGCATCATGCCCCCCCCCAAACATGATAGAGGCGCAGGCGTGGGGAGTGCTCACCCGTGTCCTGTCCAGCCAGCTCTTCACAGAGGCATTACTGGGAGGAGGCGGGGATTTCCCATCAGGCTCAGCATGGCCACGCCATCTCCCAGTAATGCATCTCAGAGTCGGCTAGGACAGGAGGACACGGGACAGCACGCTGCGGCGCTGGAGTTTTGAATCAGATCCTCTGCGGTGATCGGGGGGGGGTAAGTGCTCCCAGCGTGGGGTGGGGGTGGATAATCGTGTGGGGGGGAGGCGCCAAAATTTATTTTTATATATGCCCCCCCCCCCCCCCCCCCCCCCCAACAACAACACGTTCTGGCGCCCCTGCCTGCAAGTAATAATTAATTAATAGGCCACAAAGCCACCATTGTACATTTAATAAAATATAGATTTTGGAATTCAAGCCTCTAACAGTTAATATGAAATTCAGGGAAAAGAAATTAATGACCACAAGATACTTTCACTCATACAGAAGAATGCATTGTGGGGAAACAAATCAAATGGTAGGATAATGAAGCAAAGCAGTTAGCCAAGAATTATCCACATGCACTTTTAACCCGAGAGGAATATTTCCTGTTGGATTGTGCTCACATCTTCGTCCTACTTGTGTCAAATTCAATTTTTCTCTTTTGTCATTTTGCTAGTGGCTGAGATGATAAGAGAAATGATGACAACTCGTTCCTGGACACCAAAACATAAAATACATTATAAATGACAAAAACAGATGTTTAAAAAAAAAACCTGATCCCTGTGGTTTATAGACCATTAAAATGTCTTTAATCAAGTTCACTGGTTTGTAAGATCATAGGCACAGAAATCTGTTTGCACCAGTGTTTGGCAGATAGATCACCAGTGAGTGAGCTGTCATTTGTAATCCAGTCATCCGATGATATATGAGACGGCAATGAAGAAGGACAGATTTTAAAAGTGTTTTCCACCTTTAGTTGAGTGTAATCTAGTAGCTTTTTAAATGCCCTGTATTTACTTAATATTATTATTTATTATTTTTGCGTTCTTCTGTGCTTTTTGGCTGTACATTTATTCCATCAATCAGATTTATTCATTTTTGTTTACCCGGGTTATTATGACACAGCTGTTCTTTGAATATAGTTGCACCAATGCTTAAAATACGGTAGAACTGTAGTGGACAGTCTGGCATTGCGGAACTTAAATGGTGATGTTTTTGATAAAAAATGTATTGTGTTTCACACAGAATTGGGAGTTTAGGGGTTATCTAGTCAATGTTGGGGTGGATCCTTAGTAGGTATTTTGTCCAAATGTCTTCAATGTAAGGAATATTAGGTATAGCCATCGACCATCGATGGTTATAAACCATTGATGGTTAATTAGCAATGGTAGATGGTTTTGCCATTGAAGGCAGAGATCCAATGGTTTACCACCAACGATGGTAAAAAGCCTCCCAATGTTTATTTTTTTTATACTTGGTGCCAGGGCACACAGAGCATAGCTCTGATTGGCCCACAGCCCAGTGCGTAACAAAGCAGGGATTCGCATTGGTGGGAAAAATACCATGGATGGTTCCCTGTGAATGTCTTTTATACCATTAAGGTTAACTGCCAGTGGTATCTCCAATGGGGACCATCGATGGTTAACCCATCAATGACTGTCCCTAGTGAATATGAAAGATATAGGAGGGTATATTCTGCTGGTTGATGGTTTTGCCATTGTTGGTATTACAAGGCATAGTTTCATACCATTGATGGTTCTTTTGTTTCCCATCGATGGCAACGATTGATGGGAAACCTACCAATGGTCATCCATACATCCCCCTGGAGAATTAATTCTTTGGCTCTGCCCAGAAGGAGAGAGCATCGGGACACTTGAGGAGAGGGTGTTGTCTGACGGTGGAAAAAACTAGGGATGAGCGGGTTCGGTTCCTCGGAATCCGAACCCGCCCGAACTTCATGTTTTTTTACTCGGATCTTCCCGCCTTGCTCGGTTAACCCGAGCGCGCCCGAACGTCATCATCCCGCTGTCGGATTCTCGCGAGGCTCGGATTCTATCGCGAGACTCGGATTCTATATAAGGAGCCGCGCGTCGCCGCCATTTTCACACGTGCATTGAGATTCATAGGGAGAGGACGTGGCTGGCGTCCTCTCCGTTTATAGAGAAGAGAGTGAGACAGTAGAGAGAGACACAGTAGTAATTTTGGGGAGCATTAGGAGGAGTACTAGTTACTTGCTGAAGTGATAGATAGTGTGACTGTATATTATCTGACTTGTGGGGGAGACACTGACAGTGGGGAGCAGTTAGAGTCTGAGAGCAGGACTCAGGAGTACATATAACGTACAGTGCACACTTTTGCTGCCAGAGTGCCACACTGCCATTGTGACCACACTGACCACCAGTATAATATATATTGTGATTGTCTGCTTAGGAGTACTACTTGCAAGTTGCTGATAGTGTGACCAGTGACCTGACCACCAGTCACCACCAGTTTAATATATATATATATATATATATATATATATAATTGTATATAATTTATATATAATATTGTATACCACCTACCCGTGGTTTTTTTTTTTTTCTTTCTTCTTTATACATACTACTATAGTAGCTTACTGTAGCAGTCTGCGGTGCTGCTGAGCTGACTGTGTCCAGCAGGTCCGTCATCAGTCATTACATAATAAATATATATACCTGTCCGGCTGCAGTACTAGTGATATTATATATATATATATATTGATTTCATCTCATTATCATCCAGTCTATATTAGCAGCAGACACAGTACGGTAGTCCACGGCTGTAGCTACCTCTGTGTCGGCAGTCGCTCGTCCATCCATAATTGTATACCACCTACCCGTGTTTTTTTTTTTTTCTTTCTTCTTTATACATACTACTATAGTAGCTTACTGTAGCAGTCTGCGGTGCTGCTGAGCTGACAGTGTCCAGCAGGTCCGTCATCAGTCATTACATAATAAATATATATACCTGTCCGGCTGCAGTACTACTGATATTATATATATATATATATATTAATTTCATCTCCTTATCATCCAGTCTATATTAGCAGCAGACACAGTACGGTAGTCCACGGCTGTAGCTACCTCTGTGTCGGCAGTCGCTCGTCCATCCATAATTGTATACCACCTACCCGTGTTTTTTTTTTTTTCTTTCTTCTTTATACATACTACTATAGTAGCTTACTGTAGCAGTCTGCGGTGCTGCTGAGCTGACAGTGTCCAGCAGGTCCGTCATCAGTCATTACATAATAAATATATATACCTGTCCGGCTGCAGTACTAGTGATATTATATATATATATATATTGATTTCATCTCATTATCATCCAGTCTATATTAGCAGCAGACACAGTACGGTAGTCCACGGCTGTAGCTACCTCTGTGTCGGCAGTCGCTCGTCCATCCATAATTGTATACCACCTACCCGTGGTTTTTTTTTTTTCTTTCTTCTTTATACATACTACTATAGTAGCTTACTGTAGCAGTCTGCGGTGCTGCTGAGCTGACAGTGTCCAGCAGGTCCGTCATCAGTCATTACATAATAAATATATATACCTGTCCGGCTGCAGTACTAGTGATATTATATATATATATATTGATTTCATCTCATTATCATCCAGTCTATATTAGCAGCAGACACAGTACGGTAGTCCACGGCTGTAGCTACCTCTGTGTCGGCAGTCGCTCGTCCATCCATAATTCTATACTACCTACCCGTGGTTTTTTTTTTCTTTCTTCTTTATACATACTACTATAGTAGCTTACTGTAGCAGTCTGCGGTGCTGCTGAGCTGACAGTGTCCAGCAGGTCCGTCATCAGTCATTACATAATAAATATATCTACCTGTCCGGCTGCAGTACTAGTGTGATATAATATATATTGATTTCATCTCATTATCATCCAGTCTATATTAGCAGCAGACACAGTACGGTAGTCCACGGCTGTAGCTACCTCTGTGTCGGCAGTCGCTCGTCCATCCATAATTGTATACCACCTACCCGTGTTTTTTTTTTCTTCTTTATACATACTACTATAGTAGCTTACTGTAGCAGTCTGCGGTGCTGCTGAGCTGACAGTGTCCAGCAGGTCCGTCATCAGTCATTACATAATAAATATATATACCTGTCCGGCTGCAGTACTAGTGATATTATATATATATATATTAATTTCATCTCCTTATCATCCAGTCTGTATTAGCAGCAGACACAGTACGGTAGTCCACGGCTGTAGCTACCTCTGTGTCGGCAGTCGCTCGTCCATCCATAAGTATACTAGTATCCATCCATCTCCATTGTTTACCTGAGGTGCCTTTTAGTTGTGCCTATTAAAATATGGAGAACAAAAATGTTGAGGTTCCAAAATTAGGGAAAGATCAAGATCCACTTCCACCTCGTGCTGAAGCTGCTGCCACTAGTCATGGCCGAGACGATGAAATGCCAGCAACGTCGTCTGCCAAGGCCGATGCCTAATGTCATAGTACAGAGCATGTAAAATCCAAAACACCAAATATCAGTAAAAAAAGGACTCCAAAATCTAAAATAAAATTGTCGGAGGAGAAGCGTAAACTTGCCAATATGCCATTTACCACACGGAGTGGCAAGGAACGGCTGAGGCCCTGGCCTATGTTCATGGCTAGTGGTTCAGCTTCACATGAGGATGGAAGCACTCAGCCTCTCGCTAGAAAACTGAAAAGACTCAAGCTGGCAAAAGCACCGCAAAGAACTGTGCGTTCTTCGAAATCCCAAATCCACAAGGAGAGTCCAATTGTGTCGGTTGCGATGCCTGACCTTCCCAACACTGGACGTGAAGAGCATGCGCCTTCCACCATTTGCACGCCCCCTGCAAGTGCTGGAAGGAGCACCCGCAGTCCAGTTCCTGATAGTCAGATTGAAGATGTCAGTGTTGAAGTACACCAGGATGAGGAGGATATGGGTGTTGCTGGCGCTGGGGAGGAAATTGACAAGGAGGATTCTGATGGTGAGGTGGTTTGTTTAAGTCAGGCACCCGGGGAGACACCTGTTGTCCGTGGGAGGAATAGGGCCGTTGACATGCCTGGTGAAAATACCAAAAAAATCAGCTCTTCGGTGTGGAAGTATTTCACCAGAAATGCGGACAACATTTGTCAAGCCGTGTGTTGCCTTTGTCAAGCTGTAATAAGTAGGGGTAAGGACGTTAACCACCTCGGAACATCCTCCCTTATACGTCACCTGCAGCGCATTCATAATAAGTCAGTGACAAGTTCAAAAACTTTGGGCGACAGCGGAAGCAGTCCACTGACCAGTAAATCCCTTCCTCTTGTAACCAAGCTCACGCAAACCACCCCACCAACTCCCTCAGTGTCAATTTCCTCCTTCCCCAGGAATGCCAATAGTCCTGCATGCCATGTCACTGGCAATTCTGACGAGTCCTCTCCTGCCTGGGATTCCTCCGATGCATCCTTGCGTGTAACGCCTACTGCTGCTGGCGCTGCTGTTGTTGCTGCTGGGAGTCGATGGTCATCCCAGAGGGGAAGTCGTAAGACCACTTTTACTACTTCCACCAAGCAATTGACTGTCCAACAGTCCTTTGCGAGGAAGATGAAATATCACAGCAGTCATCCTGTTGCAAAGCGGATAACTGAGGCCTTGACAACTATGTTGGTGTTAGACGTGCGTCCGGTATCCGCCGTTAGTTCACAGGTAACTAGACAATTTCTTGAGGCAGTGTGCCCCCGTTACCAAATACCATCTAGGTTCCACTTCTCTAGGCAGGCGATACTGAGAATGTACACGGACGTCAGATAAAGACTCACCAGTGTCCTAAAAAATGCAGTTGTACCCAATGTCCACTTAACCACGGACATGTGGACAAGTGGAGCAGGGCAGGGTCAGGACTATATGACTGTGACAGCCCACTGGGTAGATGTATGGACTCCCGCCGCAAGAACAGCAGCGGCGGCACCAGTAGCAGCATCTCGCAAACGCCAACTCTTTCCTAGGCAGGCTACGCTTTGTATCACCGGTTTCCAGAATACGCACACAGCTGAAAACCTCTTACGGCAACTGAGGAAGATCATCGCGGAATGGCTTACCCCAATTGGACTCTCCTGTGGATTTGTGGCATCGGACAACGCCAGCAATATTGTGTGTGCATTAAATATGGGCAAATTCCAGCACGTCCCATGTTTTGCACATACCTTGAATTTGGTGGTGCAGAATTTTTTAAAAAACGACAGGGGCGTGCAAGAGATGCTGTCGGTGGCCAGAAGAATTGCGGGACACTTTCGGCGTACAGGCACCACGTACAGAAGACTGGAGCACCACCAAAAACGCCTGAACCTGCCCTGCCATCATCTGAAGCAAGAAGTGGTAACGAGGTGGAATTCAACCCTCTATATGCTTCAGAGGTTGGAGGAGCAGCAAAAGGCCATTCAAGCCTATACAATTGAGCACGATATAGGAGGTGGAATGTACCTGTCTCAAGCGCAGTGGAGAATGATTTCAACGTTGTGCAAGGTTCTGCAACCTTTTGAACTTGCCACACGTGAAGTCAGTTCAGACACTGCCAGCCTGAGTCAGGTCATTCCCCTCATCAGGCTTTTGCAGAAGAAGCTGGAGGCATTGAAGGAGGAGCTAAAAGGGAGCGATTCCGCTAGGCATGTGGGACTTGTGGATGGAGCCCTTAATTCGCTTAACAAGGATTCACGGGTGGTCAATCTGTTGAAATCAGAGCACTACATTTTGGCCACCGTGCTCAATCCTAGATTTAAAACCTACCTTGGATCTCTCTTTCCGGCAGACACAAGTCTGCTGGGGTTCAAAGACCTGCTGGTGACAAAATTGTCAAGTCAAGCGGAACGCGACCTGTCAACATCTCCTCCTTCACATTCTCCCGCGACTGGGGGTGCGAGGAAAAGGCTCAGAATTCCGAGCCCACCCGCTGGCGGTGATGCAGGGCAGTCTGGAGCGACTGCTGATGCTGACATCTGGTCCGGACTGAAGGACCTGACAACGATTACGGACATGTCGTCTACTGTCACTGCATATGATTCTCTCACCATTGAAAGAATGGTGGAGGATTATATGAGTGACCGCATCCAAGTAGGCACGTCAGACAGTCCGTACTTATACTGGCAGGAAAAAGAGGCAATTTGGAGGCCCTTGCACAAACTGGCTTTATTCTACCTAAGGTGCCCTCCCACAAGTGTGTACTCCGAAAGAGTGTTTAGTGCCGCCGCTCACCTTGTCAGCAATCTGCGTACGAGGTTACTTCCAGAAAATGTGGAGAAGATGATGTTCATTAAAATGAATTATAATCAATTCCTCCGTGGAGACATTGACCAGCAGCAATTGCCTCCACAAAGTACACAGGGAGCTGAGATGGTGGATTCCAGTGGGGACGAATTGATAATCTGTGAGGAGCAGGATGTACACGGTGATATATCGGAGGATGATGATGAGGTGGACATCTTGCCTCTGTAGAGCCAGTTTGTGCAAGGAGAGATTAATTGCTTCCTTTTCGGTGGGGGTCCAAACCAACCCGTCATTTCAGTCACAGTCGTGTGGCAGACCCTGTCACTGAAATGATGGGTTGGTTAAAGTGTGCATGTCCTGTTTATACAACATAAGGGTGGGTGGGAGGGCCCAAGGACAATTCCATCTTGCACCTCTTTTTTCTTTCATTTTTCTTTGCGTCATGTGCTGTTTGGGGAGTGTTTTTTGGAAGGGCCATCCTGCGTGACACTGCAGTGCCACTCCTAGATGGGCCAGGTGTTTGTGTCGGCCACTAGGGTCGCTTAGCTTACTCACACAGCTACCTCATTGCGCCTCTTTTTTTCTTCTTTGCGTCATGTGCTGTTTGAGGAGTGTTTTTTGGAAGGGCCATCCTGCGTGACACTGCAGTGCCACTCCTAGATGGGCCAGGTGTTTGTGTCGGCCACTAGGGTCGCTTATCTTACTCACACAGCTACCTCATTGCGCCTCTTTTTTTCTTCTTTGCGTCATGTGCTGTTTGGGGAGTGTTTTTTGGAAGGGCCATCCTGCGTGACACTGCAGTGCCACTCCTAGATGGGCCAGGTGTTTGTGTCGGCCACTAGGGTCGCTTAGCTTACTCACACAGCTACCTCATTGCGCCTCTTTTTTTCTTCTTTGCGTCATGTGCTGTTTGGGGAGTGTTTTTTGGAAGGGCCATCCTGCGTGACACTGCAGTGCCACTCCTAGATGGGCCAGGTGTTTGTGTCGGCCACTAGGGTCGCTTAGCTTACTCACACAGCTACCTCATTGCGCCTCTTTTTTTCTTCTTTGCGTCATGTGCTGTTTGGGGAGTGTTTTTTGGAAGGGCCATCCTGCGTGACACTGCAGTGCCACTCCTAGATGGGCCAGGTGTTTGTGTCGGCCACTAGGGTCGCTTAGCTTAGTCATCCAGCGACCTCGGTGCAAATTTTAGGACTAAAAATAATATTGTGAGGTGTGAGGTATTCAGAATAGACTGAAAATGAGTGGAAATTATGGTTTATGAGGTTAATAATACTTTGGGATCAAAATGACCCCCAAATTCTATGATTTAAGCTGTTTTTTAGGGTTTTTTGAAAAAAACACCCGAATCCAAAACACACCCGAATCCGACAAAAAAAATTCGGTGAGGTTTTGCCAAAACGCGGTCGAACCCAAAACACGGCCGCGGAACCGAACCCAAAACCAAAACACAAAACCCGAAAAATTTCAAGTGCACATCCCTAGAAAAAACCTCATCATCCATTAATATTGAGACTTATCTGAATATCTGTGAATGCTGTCCCAAGCATTTCACCTCCTTGGCCATAACATCCTATACTAACAAGTTCCAACAACAATGAAACAGGCTTTCTGTACTTTATGTCATTATTAATGAATCAGTGACAGCAAGCGCTACATGTAGATGCCATTACCCAGAGGGTTTATTTGCATATTAACTCAGGACAGTGCACCTTAATGGTTTGTTCACACCGATATATTGAGAAATCAACCACTTTCATATGCATTTATACATGGATTAATATACATTGAAATATTTGTAAAGTTCCTAATGTACAGTACATACTGCATTGCACTTTTAATGCAGTTGCAGTTACTGTATTTGTGTATTGCATTTTCAATACATTTTACTGCATTGAAACTGCAGCATGCAGTATATATATGTGCTGCTGATAAATGGATAATGGTGAGTGAGCACATTTTGTACTGTATGTATTGCAGTTTTCTGCTGCGGGGTACACTGGGCTCCACAACTCTGGACAATGGGGTGTAGAGGATCTTGATCCGAGGCACCAACAGACTCAAAGCTTTGACTGTTCCCAGAATGCACAGCGCCGCCTCCTATATCACCCCGCCTCCCAGCACAGGAGCTCAGTTTGTAAGTTGGTGCTGCAGTAAGCAGGCACTTAATAGAGGGGCTGCTCCAAGCAGCCCTGAGAAAAGCTTTTTATGAGGTAAAAAGTAAAGACTTCATGGTCAGCAGCGGTGGTAAATGTCTTGTGACATTCTCTGCTGCAGCTCCAGCTCTCCCCAGCGGCGCTGTACACTCCCGAGCCCTGGTTGCCGGGTACCTACAGCGGAGGCTCCGGTTTTCTTCATGTTAGGCACACACGGCTGGGGCTCTCCAGGATCGCGTGGCCGCGCTTCGGGAGGTGGTAAGTGGGTCCCACTCGCGGGACCCGGTCTTTATCGCGATCCGGTGCAGTCAGTGGGAGGCGGGCCGCGCGCGCTGACGGTAGACACTGTGGATACAGGCGATCCCACTAGATCACCAGGGCATGGGCACAGGTCGGGTTTTCTCTCTAAACCACTTCTTATATCGTCCACAGTACCCGGTGGTTTTGCCAGCAAGGGGGATAAGGCTTAGACCTGAAGCCCCTCCCCAGCCCCAGGGCGCCATTTCCCGCAAATGTTCTCGCTCTGGAGCTGCATATCTGTTTTTTCCTCACTCCCAGTCAGTGTCTGCGGCGCCATTATTCCTCAGCTCACTGTTTCTGGGACTGCTTGGGCAAATCCTCCTATGTAAAGCCGCTTGGTTGTCAGCGCTGTGCTTTTACATGACACTTAAGTATTCTAACTGCCTTTTTAGTCAGTGATAGTTAAGAAAGAGTGCATTTAGTCAGGGTTTTATAGTACAATTACCCTGTGATATACATCCAGTTCTTACTGTGTACTGTTATATCTACTGTTATATAGCTGTGTAAGGTACTCCGCCGTCAAGGGGTCAGGATACTGCCGTATATGGACGACTTGTTAATCCTGGTAAATTCCCCAGATCTTCTTCTGGATATGACGGTCCGGTTTCTACATGCCCAAGGGTGGCTCATCAACTGGAAGAAATCCTCCCTGGTCCCTGCTCAGAGCATGGTGCACCTGGGAGCGCTGTTGGACACTCACAACCAGAGGTTGTTCTTGTATCAGGAGAAAGTCCTGAAGCTTCAGGACAGGATTCGTTGCTTCCTTTCTCGTCCACAAGTGTCGATACATTCGGCAATGCAGGTGCTGGGCCTCATGGTGTCAGCATTCGACATGGTGGAGTATGCTCAATTCCATTCTCGCCCCCTCCAGAAGTTTATTCTACCCAAGTGGGATGGCCTGCCTCACCGGATCAGGTCTCAAATGATCTCTTTGACTCCGGAGGTCCGCCTGTCGCTGCTCTGGTGGCTCCAGGACCAACAATAGTGCAGGGGCCGTCCCTTCTGGATATCCAACTGGGTCCTGTTGACGACAGATGCCAGTTTAAGAGGTTGGGTCGCGGTGATGGAGCAGCACTCCTTACAGGGTCGGTGGACCAAGGAGGAATCTCTCCTCTCGATCAACATTCTGGAGTTGCGGGCGGTCTTCAATGCGTTGAACCTGGCCCAGCATTTATTTCAGAACCGTCCTGTTCAAGTACAGTCGGACAACTCCACCACAGTGGCTTACGTAAATCATCAAGGTGGCACTCGAGGCCGTTTGGCAATGATGGAAGCCTCACGGATTCTACAGTGGGCAGAACGCCATCTACCGGCAATATCGGCAATATTCATTCCGGGAGTCCTGAATTGGGAAGCGGACTTTCTCAGTCGTCAGGACGTGCATGCCGGCGAGTGGGGCCTCCATCCAGATGTGTTTCAACTCCTCGTTGAAAGGTGGGGTCTTCCAGATGTGGATCTGATGGCGTCTCGACACAATCACAAGGTTCCGGTCTTCGGAGCAAGGACAAGGGATCCTCAAGCAGTATTCGTGGATACGTTGGCGGTGCCGTGGATGTTTCGGCTGCCGTACGTGTTCCCTCCGGTGTCATTCCTGCCCAGGGTAGTTCGGAAGTTCAAGCAAGAAAAAGGAAATCTGCTTCTCATAGCTCCGGCGTGGCCCAGACGGCACTGGTTCTCAGACCTGCAAGGCCTGTCGTCAGAGCGTCCACTTCTACTTCCACAATGCCCAGACCTCCTCGTTCAGGACCCTTGTGTCTACCAGGACCTAGCCTGGCTATCTTTGACGGTGTGGCTCTTGAAGCTTCCGTCTTGAGGGCTAAGGGTTTTTATGAAGAGGTCATTAAAACTATGTTGCGGGCCCGGAAACCGGCTTCTGCTCGGATTTACCATAGGATCTGGCATTCATACTTTGTTTGACGCGCATCTAACAATTATGACGCTTCCAAGTTTAGTACAGCCAAACTTTTGGCTTTTCTGCAGCAGGGCCTAGATTTAGGCCTGCGTCTGGCCTCCCTCAAGGTTCATATTTCTGCCTTGTCGGTGTGGTTTTAGAGAAATATTGCGACCTTACCTGATGTGCATACCTTTACTCAGGGTGTATTGCGTATCCAACCTCCCTATGTCCCGCCTGTGGCTCCTTGGGACTTGTTGGTGTTTTTGGAGGCGTTGCAGGAGCCTCCATTCGAACCTCTTGGTTCAGCTGACCTTAAGTGGCTTTCCCTTAAGGTGGTGTTCTTGCTGGCTATTGCCTCTGCTAGAAGAGTGTCGGATCTGAGTGCCTTGTCTTGTAGTTCCCCATATCTGATTTTTCACCGTGACCGGGCGGTTCTTAGGACTCGTCCTGGATATTTACCTAAGGTGGTTTCTTCGTTCCACCTTAATCAGGAGATTGTGGTTCCAGCCTTTGTCTCTCCTGATTTGTCTCCCAAAGAGCGGTCTTTGGATGTGGTACAGGCTCTCCGTATCTATGTGAAGAGAACTGCTTCTATTCGAAAATCTGATTCTCTCTTTGTTTTGTTTGGATTTCACAAACGTGGCTGGCCTGCTCACAAGCAGACCCTGGCCAGATGGATTAGAATGGTGATTGCACATGCTTATGTAAAGGCTGGTCTGTCAGCTCCTGATCACATTACAGCCCATTCTACTCGGTCTGTTGGCCCTTCTTGGGCAGCCCACCGTGGTGCGACCCTTGAACAATTGTACTAGGCGGCTACTTGGTCCTCCGGGAACATGTTCATAAGGTTCTATGCCTTCGATACTGTCGCTTCCCAGGATGCTTCCTTTGGACGCCGGGTTCTTGTGCCCGCTACAGTGCGTCCCTTCCCATAAGGAACTGCTTTAGGAAATCCACATTGTCCAGACTTGTGGAGCCCAGTGTACCCCGCAGCAGAAAACGAGTTTTATGGTAATAACTTACCTTTGTTAAAACTCTTTCTGTGAGGTACACTGGGCTCCACAAGGCGCCCACCCTGACGCACTTAGCTTCTTTGGGTTGGTATGGCATTAGCCGCTGACACTTCTCTTGTTGTGAGAGTGTGGTGTATGTGGCTACTAACCGTTGTCGTCTCTTTTCCTGCTACTGCATTGGGCTGGTTAACTAAAACTGAGCTCCTGTGCTGGGAGGCGGGGTGATATAGGAGGCGGCGCTGTGCATTCTGGGAACAGTCAAAGCTTTGAGTCTGTTGGTGCCTCGGATCAAGATCCTACTCTACACCCCATTGTCCAGACTTGTGGAGCCCAGTGTACCTCGCAGAAAGAGTTTTAACAAAGGTAAGTTCTTACCATAAAACTCGTCTTCATGTTCTTAGTAGCACATACAAATGGCTGTATATGTGCATTAGAGTTATACGTCCTTTACTGTTCCCACAGACAACTCCTCACAGACAACTTTACTGCCATTAAATTATGACCATAGAACCTTACTGAAAAATGGCACGTTGAATTCTACCTTTCATTCAGGAAAATGAATCAGTACATAAAACTAACTAATCAATCATTATTTTTTTTATTTTGAAATTAACATAAAGGGCCTGATTCTTGGATGCTGCAGAGTCTGTCTTTTCCCGGTCTTGCAGCTGTGACTTTATTATAATTATTTATCACCAGTTATTTATATAGTGCACACATATTCCACAGCACTTTACAGATAATATCTGGCCATTCACATCAGTCCCTGCCCCAGTGGAGCTTACAATCTATATTCTCTAGCACATGTACATGCACACACATTCATGCTACGGTTAATTTTTCCATACTGCCACATACCATGTTGTACATCCGTGTGTCCGTATGTGCAAGGACTGAGACTCCAACCATCAGTGTCTGTAGACGCAGCAGCCCTATGGCCGGTGTAAATTATCCAAATGGAGGATCCTTGCGGAGATGTAAGGAGTAGTAGACTATACAGTAGGTCTATTCTATGGCACACTTGTTATGAATTTATAATTTATAAGAAATAAAAAATTACTTTTATTAAGTCCCATTAAAACACTAGGCTTAGTGCGACAAACATGAAAGTACTCATATGGTCAATGACCAAATGTATAGAAAATTAAGCAAAAATTGCTAATACACAGATATCTGGATTGTGTAATCCCAATCCACATACAGTAGAGCAGGCATGTCCAAACTGCGGCCCTCCAGCTGTTGTGAAACTACACATCCCAGCATGCCCTGACACAGTTTTGCTGTCAGAGAATGCTAAAGCTGTGTCAGGGCATGCTGGGATGTGTAGTTTCTCAACAGCTGGAGGGCCGCAGTTTGGACATGCCTGCAGTAGAGCATCGAAAATATTAGGTAGCAATAAGATCTCAGAACTAGTATGTGCTCATAAATTGAGAAAGAAATGGGTAATCTACACAATACTCCACAGAGTATATAAACAAAAAACATGTTTAAATTGATCAGTATATCATTATGGTTGCCTTCATAAAAATTAGATGGAGTTTGTACGTTCTCACTCATTGTTGACACCAGAGAAATGTAATACATGTGAATAAATTGGTTCTTATGGGTGCATTGCTATATAATCTATTTTACCAGGTTTAGATGTTATTTAAATCAGCCAAGCATTAAAACTGCTTTGGCATAAATTAGATAGGGTTTATGTTCTCACTTTTAATACCCCCCAACAACAGGATTGAAACAGTATCTGCAAGTCAAAAAGGTTCTCATAAATAGACTGCTAAGTGACTAATAATGAAAGTTTAAATATTTTTACAGCAGTGGTAGCAGCACAGAGGGTAATACATGCAGAACAAAATATTCTATCAGTGCACTGCTTAATAATCTATTTTATACAGGTCCAGACATCACTGAGAACAATTTATATATGTGGTATCACAAGGTAAACATTTGAAAAATTAGCAGTGAGACAAAATGTGCATGTTCACTCTTTTGTTGATACCAGAGTGATACATGAAGATCGAAAGGGTCTCCTTAATATACTATTTAGTGACCTGTTATTCGGCTCTAAATATCTTTGAAAACAATGATAGCAACAGGAAAGATACATGCAAAACCAAATGTTCTTATGAATTCACCACTTAAAAATCTATTTTAAACAGGTCCAAATATCATTGAGATTAAATTATGCATTTAGTGTCATGGATAACACATTTGAGAGATTTGCAATAAGACATTAAGAGATAATATGAGTACATTAAGGGTTTTTGATATACTCAGACACAAATATGTGCAGTAAATTAAATGTAGCTCCCTAAATGTGAACACTAAATTTATATGCATATATTGCTATAAGAGAGGACAAAAAAATCCTTTAGCGGTACGTGGCAAACGCTGAAATACCATAAAATGTTGACAGATAAATGTATTATTGTTATAACAGCATGCCTTAGGTAACTGTGTTTTAAATAAATCAAAGAGAGAGTAGGATCAGGGTATAAATGAACAGATTCTTCTGCTGTCCGGCATATAAATGTGCATCGAATACTGAATGAGAGAAAATCTATACCATTCCCTGATTGGAAATGAGAGAGGTGCCTGCTTCTGCTTTCCATAATGCTGCACTAAGCACTCTGATGCTAAACAGAAGTGCAGAGTAGCCCAGCTGCTAGGATGAGAGAGCCATTTCCTATATGGAAAAGACAGTTAAAAGTTTACTTGGTATATAAAAATCAGATATATAGCTTGTCTGTGCCACAATTCAAATGAATGGTGCCATGTGATATTTCCCTGTCTGAAGTCCTAGTGTGTGGGGTGAGGAGATTAGCCGTTGGCGTCGGCTGCTTCGCCGAGTGGAAGACCAACCCAGAATGGAAACTGGAAGACATACGTTTCATTGTTAGAGCCTGGTTGGCAAGTGACCAAGTACTAGCAGTGAAACGTACGTCTTCCGGTTCGAGTCTGACTTCTTGAACCCATAATAATTAAAAACACCTAAAGGCAGGTGGGTGGGGTGCTAGTCCAGGTAGAAAGGTCTCTACCTTCAAGTGTACATACATACACAATTGCAGAGTAAAGGAGGAGCTACCTAGCTGAGACTTGTAGTGGCACTACAAGTCTCAGTGAGGTAGCAGCCTTTTATGTTTAAAATGAGGGTGTGCCATTCAGCCCAGCTCAGCCTCCATATACTGTATAATATATAGACCAGACCGTAACACACATTTAGGATGAAGAGATGTTTATTGAAGTAGAAGCAGGGTTCAAGACATCACAGCAGCTGCAAGTTTATTTGAGGCTAATATGTGCCATAATATGGTATAAAGCATTTTGCGTGAGTGTATGCATGTTATGCATGCCTAATTGGACCTGTATTTTTTTTCAAGCTCTGTACTTAAATGTATCATACACTTTTATTCTTAACAATTACTTTCTATTGTAGGGTATCCGACAGACTTCATCCTGAAAGACCATGTTGGGCAAGGACGGATAAAGATATTCAGTATTGGAGAAGAAGAGGCCAAGATTTCAGTGTTTTATTAAACCATGGGGACAATGGAGCACCAAGTGAAAATATCATATTGGCAACAGACATTGAAGGAAAGCGGAGCTGTAATATAATAGAAAGAAACACTAAGGACTGTCCTAATACAATTATAGAAAATGTGGAGAAAGTGAAGAAAAAAGTGTGTCAGAAAACAGTGGAGCAGCAGACTTCGGATGGCAGCAGTGAAAAGTTAGACTTCATCTCATCGTCTCCAGAAGACGGATCCTTTGTGGGTCCTAATAAACAAAAATCTCAATTAATGCCAAACGTTTCACCTGAAGGTTTATGCCACATGGTCATATCTTCAACCACCGGTGACAACTCTTTTGTAAAGGATAATAAAATACATTCAAAGGACAATTATATTGCACACCAGGATTGTAAGAAAACTCCATTCTCCAAACCGAAATACAGTAGACCCTCCAAGCCGCCCTCATATGAAGTTCACCAGCAAACATGGGGGGCAGTGGATGTAACTGAAAACCAGGATAACAAACAAAAAGATGAACATCTGTCATCTCCTAAAGTTTTAGATCTCTCAGAGGAGTCTTGTTTTCATGATTTAGGCATGGAACCCCCAAATTACATACCTCCACCATCGTATAAGTCCCCACCTCTTCTACATGCAGCCAATAAACCATTTAAAAAAGTGCCTCGTTCAAGTGACTGCATTCACCAAAAAATTTTGGTGGAGAAAACCTGCACAAATGACAAAAAGCCGATCTGTTGTCTTGGAAATAATGGTCCTTTCAGTAAACCAGCCAATCACAGGCACATGAAACATTGCAAACACTTCGTACAATATATTCCTTTTGATGACCCCCGTATAAAGCATATAGCAGTTGCCCAGGAGGCAGAAAAACACAACCACAGTAAACAACATAATGATATCTTTAGGGTTGATCATACAAGTCAGGAAAGCAGTCTTCGCCAAGGAGAACAAGACAGTGCCTTTATAAATCCCAGAAATGCGGGCCATCATTTTGTAAAAAGAGAAGGTATTAAACACAAACAGTGGTTGCACATCTCCATCTCCGATCAAATATGCCGTGCACTGCCTGAAAATAGAGATGGAGCCACGGCATGCAGCCTACCAGAGGACAGTGAGACCACTCACAAGCTGTCTTTGAAAAAGACCCACTCTGATAGTGCTTGTGAAACAGTAACAAAAGTAAAAAAGTTTGAACCCGAGTCTTTTGTTTTTAGCAAAAAAAGTTCAAAGAGAAAACTGAACGAAACAATATTTTGCTTGGTCTCCATTCCAGTTAAATCAGACTCTGCCCCATCAGATATGTGTAAGAACAACAACCGTTTAGCGGACAATACAGACAGGATGAATATGTTAAAACATAGCAATGGGGGACTACATGAGCAAAGGCTTTTAAGTGCATCTTCCAGTGACTTAGAGCTGCAAACACTTACAGGAAGCATGAACAATAATACAGAGCTACTAAAACAAGCGCAGTCCAAAACAGAGGAAAACAAACAAGCAAATGACCTCAGATCTGATGAGCCGAAGAAACACAAAGAACTGACGTATTCTGGCTCATGGCCAGGTGATCAGTACAAAGATCAACAAACTCAAACCGTTTGTACGGACATACAGACTACACCACTTTATAATGGTACAAGAGAAAGTGAGCTGCACAATAAATGTACACAATCCCAGTTTGTTCCAGCTGGTGGGCTAGTAGATCCCAGGCCAGCTCCAGAAAACACGAGGCAAAACATATTTGGCATAAAAGGACAGATGAGTTTTAGCCCTTCAAGTAACAGTGCATTTTCAAGGACTTCTTCATTAGTAACACACATACCTAGAACAGAGCCATGCCAAAGGTTTGAAGTTCCTAATGTCAGCGTAGATGGGAAAGAAAAAAAGCAAGAAAAGAATGAGATGGAAGATGTAAACCCATGCAATAAAAAAGAGGTTTTTGGACAGTTTCTTTTAAAACCTGTTAACCGTCGTCCATGGGATGCTATAAGCGAATTGGAAAGTTTAAATAAAGAGTTTCAAGAGCCAGATAGTTGTGCTAATGATGGTGAGAAGTACGTAGTGAAGGAGCAGAGTAGGGTGATTCAAATGGATGTGTCTACCACAAGGACTGCAATGAGGAGAGAAATGTTGAACAACAACCGACATATAATAGAGGTTGAAGAGGTGCCGATGTTTGAGGTCCTTCAGGATCAAACTAAGTCGCAACGGTGGTGCATAGAAAAGTTAATGTATGACATTAGTGAGGACAGTACTGAATTATGCAAACCTTCAACCAACAATGAGGTTATAAATCAACCTGTAAAGTTTCCTGATAGACGCTTACCAGGAGAAATACATGTTGAAGTGAAAAGTACCGGAGATGCAATTTCCACAAATGCTGGCATGATAGCCAAAACAGACCAAGGATCACCAATACATGCAAATAAAATGGCCGGAGATAAAAAACAAAGTATTCCAGATGCTGGGTTCCATCACTTCAAAGAAGACAAGACATGTTTCGACCACACATTTTTTGATGTTGTGAAAGTCAGTTCAGCAAAATTTGGACAAATTGGGGATAACATGTTAAGGAAGTTGTCACTAGCTGACAGAAATCATGGGCGTTCTGTTCCTGACTTGAGTAAACATTGCATTAGCACAAGCCGTAATGGAGACTTTTATGAGGAGCATAACTATTTGGATATCCCTGAGAATGAATCGCTGCATGACAGAGCGGCAAGGATTCTTGGAATCGATGTAGCAGATGATTGTCTAGTGTCAAATGGGAGCTCTGAAGCTCAAAGCCCAGAAAATGTTACCTCTGGTAGTGGAATACAGCCGGAGAAGAGTACACGGGGAAAATTAAGTGAAATTTCTTTTTCTACAAAAGAGACACTGGGAATTTTGAAGAGTGTCCTTCATATGCCTTTTGACAATGAGAGAGCTGTTGAAAAATTAAAAAACGGTGATCAAGTACAGAAGCCATCTTTTGCCTGCCAGTCGCTATCGGAACAAAATGAGACAAACATTTCTCGTAGTGCTGAAAAAAGAGTAAGGAACACATCTAAAATGATTGAAACATTACAGGGGAAACTTGCGTCTACACCAGTTCGCACCGCTGTCGATCGCCTAGCTCGCATGAAAGAAGTTGATTCTGTTTCGCGCATGAGGCGGTTAAGCATTAAAAGCACAGATTCAGGTGATGAATTTGATGAAGAAAAACATGGAGTACAGGATGGCAGAACCAGAAAATTCTCCACTGGAACCATCTATAAACGAGTGATCTCCCTAGATGAGAGTCTGCTTATAACAGCAAAAGGCAAAGAAAAGTTGGATTTATCCTGCGCAGGTAAAAAAAAAAAGTTTTACCAAATACTAAAATTGCTACATTTTTGCATACAAAGCTTATACTACAGTACAGTATATGTTATGTTTTTTACAGTAAATCATTCCAGTTTCTCACACTGTACTGTTTATTTGTGGCAACAGTTTATATTGTAAACTGTCTTGTACAGGTATCAGACTGTTTGGGACTTAGGATGTTCTGGATAAGGTTTTATTTTCTGTAATGTAAAGTACCAAGCAAAAGTATATTAAGGCACATTCAAAAGTTATCCCTTTATTTCCCTACACTGTCCCTATCATTCTCCTCATTATCTTAATTAACAGTGCTCCTCAGAGTGACTTGAAGAAGTCGCTTAGTAAAATGTCTATTTGATTGTAGCAACAATAAAAGCAGCAATTATTTTACTTTTTCAATGTATTAGTTTCCAAACTTTGTGAAATATGGGTTTCCAGGTAATATACCTGTACATCAAGGGAACAAGAGTGGTATAAAACAGAAGAACCAAGAGACTTGCTGCAGATCTTGATTAAATTCTATTGTTGTCCCCTTGTGACCATGGACATGTCAGTTTACTTCCTTGTGTCGCAATATATAATGGCAAACTGCTCTAATCAAACTGGTAACATTCCTCAGGTGCTGCGGGAGGGGGTTACTTCTAGGCAAGAAAAACAAAAGGATTTTTTCCACGCACTCTATGGGCTATTAGTAACAAGAACTGTATACTATATAATAATTTAAAATTTAGAGCTCTTCGTTACATATATTTTGCAAAAAATATAAGCCTCCAGGCCACTTCACGGTGGCTCTATTGCTGGAGGTCCCTAATACTAAGCATAAGTCCAGGGCGTGGACCCCACAAAGTCGGCTCAGGCCCAACCACCCCAGGGCGGCATACCATTGACATATTATAGTGTTAATATGTGTTAATAAGAAAGAAGCAGGAGCTATATGTTAGAAAGTGATACAAAAATAAGGGTGTTAGTAAAATACTCAAAAGAGTAAAATTAGTGGAAAAATAGGAGTGTTACACAAGTGCTAAATAAATATTATGGCGTGCTGCCCCAAGGTAGCCCAGCCACACCGGACCTGGGGGGTACCACTCCCCAAACTCACACACAGCATGATAATAATAATTCCATCCACTATGGGTCATATGATTGCTGGTATGGCCGGGCTACCTTGGGGCAGCACGCCATAATATTTATTTAGCACTTGTGTAACACTCCTATTTTTCCACTAATTTTACTCTTTTGAGTAAAATTGCGTGGGAAAAATTCTTTTGTTTTACTTCCTTGTGTCACAAGCACCAAAAAGAAATCTTGAATGAAATCATGTACCTAAACCATTTTATTGTAAGTCTTACATTTATCAGCTGTGGGCCGAAACGTATTGGGCCGGATGTAATGCCATCCGAATTGGCTAGAGGTACGGCTTGTCGGCTGAACTCAGATTTTTTTTAAATCGGTTATCATTTACATGGCAAAACCATGCCTTGTAAATGATCACTGCTTTTAAAAAGTCTGAGTTTCGGCTGGCAACACACACCTCCGGCCATTTCAGACGGCATTACATCCGGCCCATTATTTCCGATGTCGGCATACCGACTTGTGTATTTATTTATTTTTAATATTCTTTATTGGGTAAGGCAAAAAAGTTAATTTACACAAGAAAAAAAATAGTTGACTCTGCATAAAGAAAATGTTAAAGACATATACCTATATCATAAGATCTCTGCACCATCTCATCAACTCTGAGATGCAGCTTTCACCAAATTATACAAAAGTAAACATAGTGCACCAAAACTCTCATTAGCGGAACACACTAAAACATAAACAACTAAACTAAAACTACAGTACCTGATGTTACATGTATTATTTAAAAATATAATAATTACACTTTAAAATAGCTTAAGTAAATATAGGTGTCAGCATTTACTCAGTTACTTATTGACATCATCATAATGCTGTTACCATTAATGTCATATTTCATATAAATGTAAGTTCTCAAAAAGTATTCACCCACTTAAAAGGTCACATGGGGATTAGTCTTGGTTTTATCATTTTTATCAAAATTATCAGGGCAATCTCTATGCAGTAAAATGTCTACAGTGCTATAAATAAATAATTACAGTGGAAATTATTACTTTATATATTATTATATTTTTGATCATTTACAGTGCATGGGAGCATTACATGCCTATGGTCCTTTACATTCTAAGGCCATTGCCTTTCTGACATAAATAGGGTTACATGCAATGGTGCAGTGGTTCTCAAACTGTGCGTCATGGCACTCTGGGTTGCCTGAGGGCCATAGCCAGATTAAGGGCATACTGTACCCCGGGTCCCCCTTTGTCAGGGGGCCCCCCAGCCAGAGCACACTGACATCACTAGCTTTCCCTCTTGAGCTGCAGCAGAATCAGCAGCTAGAATGTGATCAGGACAGTATGCAGTGCAGGCAGAGACACAGAAATATCATGTTTCATGAGCTACCGACGGAGCTTTCTGACCAGAGGAGAGATAGAAGGATGGAGAGAGCTGTAAGTGACATAGGAATCCCAGCTTCTCCTCTTCCCCGCCTGGGTGTCTGAGTCCTGTGTAAACTGTTATACAGCTAATCCATTTGGGTCTGGAGATAGAGAAACACAAAGAGAGTCCTCCTGAGTCCTGTCCCAGTGTGTAAGTTGTACAGTGGGTGCTGCTATTCTTGCATGTGACAAGATCAATTATTTAATTTTTCTATGTGTATTTTAAGGTTAAGTTGTCTTTGTTCACCTACAAGAAAACTTCATAAAATAGTTGATTTTCAATTAGCTGGAGCTATAAACAGTACCCAGGCATGATTAAGCTATTAGTTAAAACTAATATACACCATTGGTTTGAATTTAATATACACAATCTATACCTCCCACCAGGACCCATTCCAGGAGGGACAAAATGCTCTCTACCTGGACTTCCTTCCTAATTTATGATTGCAATCACTTGTGTTGAAGTACCTTTCTTATCAATTATATAGTGCAACACAAGTGAAGCCATTTATATATTAAGTGGGAAGTAGAGAGCATTTTGTACCTCCTGGAATGAGACATGTTGGGTGTAATGCACAATTTAATATTCATCACACACCTTCCATCGGGACCCCCCTGTCTCAAGTGCCCCGGGCACTCTCAAGACTTAATCCGGCTCTGCTGAGGGCACTTGCAGCAGTGCCTTGGATTGGTGGTCCAGGACCAATTCAATTTATTTATGAACAATGTAATAGGCAAAACCAGTGCTTGTGGCTGTCAATTATAAAATAAGTGGACAAACATAAGCAAATATTATCCCTAACCACACATCTGAACCCAAGGATGACATGTAAACACAATTTACTTAATCTAATATTTTTTTTCTCTCAAATTCTCAATAAGAACTGTTGGCCTAGGGTGCCGTGAAAAAATTCTGATACTCTAGGGCACCATCATTCAAAAAAGTTTGTGAACCACTGAATTACCAAGTAAAACTAATAAATCAATGGGTTTTGGATAGTTGGGGACATACTGTAATCAATAAATGACTATGTTTTCAGTCACAATGCCTTCTCCAGTATCAACTATAAATGCAGCCCTGTCTAAATGTCACAGTTTATGACATTTAATTTTTTTATTTTGCTACAAGCTCTATAGAGCAAATCAGTTTTATATTGACTTCTTTCTTATGTGTATTTTACAGACGCCTATGACCCCGCCAGAGTGGAGAGAGTTTAACCTAATATGTGAGAATTGGTTTGGTACAATGTGAAGCAGTGCGCACTGAATGAAACAGATGGCCAATATTTCTTTGTCTTGTCAGACAGGAAGTGTTTGAGCAATGTATGGCATACCACACTGCCGTTACTACTGCCATATTAACGTAACCTGTCATCTGCACTGTATACAAGGAAATATCTAAGATAAGAAGGATACAAAATTTCCTAGGGAATTCTTTTCATAAGAAGCACTTTGAGAAGATTTCTGGCCAACTCTTACCAATGAGGTTTGTAAACATGTAACTACTTTCTGATGGGCACATTGTTCTGTGCCACGGTCCCAATGAATGTACTGTTGAACTCTGCACAAGTATGACCCAGGAGGCTAGTAACACAATCTGAATGTATCCATACCTGCACATTGCATAGACTTGGAAATACTGGTTTTCTATTTTGGTCCTTTCCTGTTTTACATCTCTGATCGTATATGGATGCTTGTACTTTATCGCATTTTTGGATGGATGGCTAAACACAAAATTAATCCAACTCATCACACATCATTAAATCTCTTCACTGCTGACAGTTCTGCAAGGAAAAAAATGAACTTTGTGTTGAAGAATTGATGTGTGCTTTATGAATGCAAAAACCCTTCTAAACAACAGCTCGGAAAGAGAACGAACACGTCTAATTAGATGTGTGTCTTTTCTGTAGGAGATTCGCAAAACATTTTGACTGTGGGGGAGGATTTAAAGATATATATATATGAAAAAAAGAACTGGCTGTGTTGTAGAGTGTGGGCTCTCTTCGTGTAGAGAAATCAGTAAACATCTCTTTGACAACTGAATTTTCCAAGGGAAACACGATTTGCTGCTTATAAATATCTGTAAAGATCCAAATGGAAAGAGCTTGTCGAGAATCTTACAAGACATTGTGCACATACAGTTCATGCTGTGTGCTAGTGTTAATAGTGTCAGGGGTGCTTTGAAGAGGTTGAGGTATTGTTTGGCCTAGATTGTCACACTGGATTGGTTAGGAGCTGCTCACGACTAATCAGATTGCTGTTCCTACAGCACTGACTGCTCCTGGCTGATCAGTGCCAAGACCACTGATTAGCGTGTAGTGCCAGGTATGTGTTTAACATCATCAAGATACTGTATATCACCATGTCCTCCAACAAATATAATGGGGAAGAAACAGCACTTATAATCTGTATAATAAAATCATTTGAAACAGTTCGCTCATCCCAATAGCAGACTTGGACAAATTCTTTATTTTTTTAGCCATTCCATAAAATAGTGGTTCTACAGATTCCCAACTATCATTATCCTTGACAGATAGTCCTTTAGCTCTACATTCATATAACACAGGCAGGGGGAGATGTATTAAGTCTTGGAGAGAGAGATATAAAGTATCAGCCAATCAGCTCTAAACTGCCATGTTACCAGCTGTGTTTCAAAAATAAAAGTTAGAAGCTGATTGGCTGGTACTTTATCTCTCTCCATTTATCACTCTCCAAGACTTAGTACATCTGCCACTTTCTTCAAGATGTATCTACAGATTTCGGGGATCATTTATAAACAAGTTATAAAACTCGTTGTGAATGGTAAAACTTGTTGCTTAGAATAATTGGTGCTCCAGCCAATCGGCTCCTGTCATGTGTTCAGCTCCTAACTGTCATGTGTTCTGAAAATTGACAGTTGGGAGCTGATTGGTTGGAGCTCCATTTATCATATGAAACAAGTTTTATCATTCACAACGAGTTTTATCACTCATTGATAAATGGGCCCCTTAACTTGACCTGTTCTAGACTAAAACATTTTATTGTGCCTGATTTATATTTGTTTTGTACTCCTGTATATAAGAGAGGAAAGGTGAGCACTGTTGGGTCTTATCCTTAAAACAGTGTGTCATTCCTCTCTGTGTGACGTGAGTATAGAACCATTATTTATCAATTCGAGGAGAATTACCATAGTGAAGCAATACTGTTATATTGGAATAAGCACATTAGTTGACATACATTATTGTTGTTGCTGTCATGTTGGAGGTCTGATGGCGTAATGTGTTTAACTTTCTTTTGGTACCAGTGCCTGTATCCCACTATCCTGATTTTCTGCCTTTCTGTACCATTGTATGTCGCAAAGCTCACAAAACTGTATAAGAAATGTTGTCTGCTATGTATTCTGTAACAGTCTATATATCCTTAGAATAGGCTCAGGTAACCTATGCCTCTGCAGCTGTTGCATTGCTGCAAATTCCAGCATGCAGGCTGGCAAAGCAAACTTGGCGTTCTAGTTCTGCAACTTTCAGAGCCCTAGGTTGCCTACTGCTCTAGAGTATACATGTCTGTACTTTGTAGTCTTAACACATTTACAAATGCTATTAGCTTAAGTGCCTATGTTTGCTAATACCCGGTCACATATGCAAGTAACACACAGACCCTTCATCCAAAGACACCTCCTTTATCATTCCAAAGCTGTTCCATTTGGTTTCATACTGACCGGCACCTTATTTAAACAGTTTTGGTGATAATTACCCTTTTGAATTAGAAGACACATGAGCGATCACTCTTCTTGTTTCATGTAACCACCTCTAATCTTATACTATGGCTTAATAGATAGCCATTTATAGAAATGGTTGACCACACTTGATAATTGATCCCTGAGTAGGTCATTCAGTTCATGGGGCAGATGTATTAAGCCTGGAGAAGGCATAAAGAAGTTATAAACCAGTGATAAGTGCAAGGTGATAAGGCACCAGCCAATCAGCTCATAATGTCAATTTACATATTGGAGCTGATTGGCTGGTGCGTTATCACCTTGCACTTATCACTGCTTTATCACTTCTTTATGCCTTCTCCAGGCTTAATACATCTGCCCCGATGTGTGGAGGATCCAGCCTGTGTCAAACCTCGACAATAGCTTCCAGCCACCTGTTCCAACCTGGTGATATAAGAATGGTCCCTTTGAATGTCCACAGGAAAGGGCTACACTTGTTCTGTCCAGGAAACACCTACAGAGTATTTTGTAGAATCTTCCATTTCCAGTTTCCAGCCTGCATGGTTTATCAGTAACAAGGATCACCCAACAACAATCTATTGCGCACTGACTAGTGATAGATGAATAGTAACCATGACCTGTGAATAGGGGATAGGCTTCTGCAATATACATATTTGATTTGAGTAAATGATATTAGTTCAGAGTGGATGCAGCATTTTATTTGTGCTTGTAGCTATGCCCAAGTAGTAACTGGGATGATGCTCACTCCAGCTCTAAGGTCAGCACAGCTTCAAGACATCAAATCTGGCTATATGTACTGTTACATTGGTTCATGAATATTTCACAGTGTGTCATCCAAATGACTGTCCCTAAGGCCCTAACTGTGACTTAGATATACCCAAAGGCGAGGCCATTGCTCTTACGTTTGCAGTATTATTTGCTTTTATTATAATAAAGTATAGGTTATAACTATATTCTAACATGAACAATTCATTTTCTATGTGAATTGCCTTGTACCCCAAGCAATGACTTTCTGTTTGCGTGAGGCTAGTAGGAAAGTCCTGGATATATGTGGTGCATATGGATCCCACATGTTATTAGCATGATGAGGCAAATCTCTGCCATACTAGTTTACAATCTTTAGGAATATTCTGTTACTTTTGTTTTCAGTAATGCACTTTCTCTAAGCATGACACAGCCTTTTATATGTTAGTAGTTATGTCTATAATATGAAAGGACATTAAATACTGTATGTAGAGCACCAATGCAATCTGAATGGTATTGCCACTGAACCTAATTATATGTGGATGCTAAATGTATAGGGACGTATGCTTTAAATGTGTAACATTATCTCATGTTAACTATCTCTTCATGCGGAGTTATCCTCTGGCATTTTTTAAAGTCGTTAACTGATGCCATTTAAATGAATGACATGAGAAGTATATGGGCAGAGTGGGGGCAATGGGGCAGCTGCCTTGGGCACAATGAGGCCGGGGGGGCATATAACTGTGGAAGGACTGGTTTCTAGAGGAGCAGTAGAAGAACCTTATCTTCCATGTCTTCCCATATGCCAGAACACACACACTGTATTGGCATCTTTTCATTTAATGGTAAGATATGTTTACCTGGCACTGGACATACTGCATTGTGTTCTGACATTATATAATGATGGCATTTATATTTCTTCAAAAACACATCCCCCCTCCCAACATTCTGGATTTGGAAAACAGGGTAAAAGTAGCCAAGTGCCAGATACATCCAGGCCAACACAGATAACCTTACCCACATCCCGAGTCTGTTTGGCACGTGTGCTCTATGCCACAGGACCCACAGCCACCTGGACAAGATAAAGGGTCCACCTGAAATCAGCATCTGGTGAAATCGTGACATGAGATAATGTTATATTTCAGGGACATTCTGTACCTATTAGAATGACATGAATGGCTCCAATCCATTTTCTTCCTGTATTGTACACATTGTGTGGTCGAGAGCAGAGATTACTTTTGTCTATAAACCACACTAGTCTCCATTCTCAGGCTCACCGTAACTATAGAGGCACCAGCACACTGGCCTGCCACAGCTGTCGGTTTATGCGGGCGATAGCAATATGTCGGAAACAAGGGTGGTCCTAACAATGAGGCAGGCTGAGGTAGCCGCCTCATGCAGCAAGGAGTGAGGGCAACAAGTATTGTAAAAAAACAAAATGTTAATTTTCTCGCTGCAACATTCTAATTGGTTTCTACCTTGTTGGTAGACCTAGTAATGATTATTGTGACAATATTTGTCTTCTATAGTGTACACTACACTAAAACAAATTCTTATTGGCTTGTGTAAGGATTTAGAGGGGAGTCATTTCAGTTGCTGCCTCAGGCACCAGCCCTGTTCCAAGCTGTAATCCACAGAATGGATCTGAAATTACAGGAATATGTTGATACGTTGAGCATCTGCAAACCATTCCTAGGATATATTTTAAAATTTAGCTGTTTCACTTAACACCTGTTTTTGTTACAAGTATTTTTTTACATAGAATATCTTATAATGAATAATCTGTAATCATTAATATACACTTTGGCATTTAAATTAAAAACAAAAAACTGTGTATAAATGATATGTTAAAGTGCCCTCACTCAGTAGAATCAGCCATTTTGTTCCCAGAACCAATATGCAGCCAATTAATTCACAAGGAACTAGTGAAATGGCAGGTCTTGATGATCTCTGCAGTTCCTGGTGAAATGATTGGCCTCTCAGCACAAAATGGCTGACACCACTGTGTGTAGGCATTAACTACACTTCAACCATTTCCGCTGAATTCAAATCCCACTGATGTTTTGCACTTGCCGTGACCTATTTTGTTTTTCTATATTGTAGAAAGAAAAATCATTTGTATGGCAAATATGTCAGTGAAAAAAATGTAAAAAAAAAATGCTCATTTAAGGTATCTATTGCTTTTTACAAAATATGGTCTATTTTTTTAATGTGTACACATGCCACAAGTTGCCAATAAAAAAATATTATATGTAATAAATTCAGTATATTTTCTTTGAGTGTTCTCCAGAAGGATTATTGCTTAGTTACTGTGATATATTTCCATGCTGTCATTTTCAATGATGATTTCGTCTCTTGGGGGAGACAGAAACGTTGGGGGTGATGTTATCTCACCTCATTTATATGGACACCCTAATTGCCCTGTAATTCACTGGAGAGGTTGTCAGAGAGACCTGCATTCCAGAAGCATTAAGATACCTCTGGATTTTCTCCACCATATCACTCTGCTTGCTGGCTTTCAGCTTATCCATGTGTTATACAGGTTCCATTTCAGAATATCTGGTTGTACTCAAGTGCATGTTGCGTAACCTGCTGCAGGTAGATGAGGTCTATTAAGTAAGTGAAATAAAAACTTATATTCATGGTGAAAGTAAGCAGGATCCATGATCCAGTAAAATAATATCACCAGGAAAGAGGCAGCCATAGAAGTGCAGCTCATTTGTGGTGTGTATGTCAGGGATGCATTCAATATCCTGGCTGTCGGGATCCCAGCGCTCAGCATACCAGCGCCGGGATCCCGACCACCGGGATACCGACACCAATTCTCCCTTTTGGGGTGTCCACGACACCCCTGAAGGGAGAATAAATAGCATGGCGCACGTAGCTCTTTTGCGCTCATCCCGCTGTCGGCATTCTGGTGCCCGGCATCCCGCGGTCGGGATTCTGACCGCCGGGATGAAGGGTGCTGGTATATCGATACCAACCCGTATTTAATGCCACCACAAAAGCACAATGAGATCTCTACAGGAAAATGATACATGTCACCACTGCTGGAATAATCAGTGTAAACTATTGACTGACTAAAGGGCCATTTCAAATAAATATTTGATGTATCTATACATTGCCTGTTTTTGCTTGCACCGCTATGAGATGCAATCACAAATGAGCAAAGATGAGTATTACCTAGAATAGTGGTTCTCAGCTCCAGTCATCATGAATCCCCAACAGGTCATGTTTTCTGAATTTTTGACTGTGAAAACAGGCACAATAGCTACTGACCCAGCAAAATAGATCAACTTACCTGTGCATGACTAAAGAAATTCAGAAAACATGAGGGAGGACTTGAGGACTGGAAATGAGAACCACTGACCTAGAACATCATGTGGCTACATAGCCTGGAGTTTACCATGGAACCATATGGCTAATGGACTCAGCCCCTAAGATTGAGAAGAAACAATAGACAAACACAGTTACAGGGACAGGGAAGAACCTGGCTGAAGGGAGGAGTTTGGCAGAACCATGTCATGACTTTGATCTAAGGGCTTGACTCAGCGGTCGTTTCAGTCGCACTTCGCATGCATCCCGATGGATTAGCAACAGTGCTCACAGTGAGTACATGGACGCAGTATGATTGACAGATGGAGAATTTGTGGGAGGTGGCGAGTCAAACACAGACATGTCGCGACTGTTCTGGGGGGGGTCTGCATACACAGTTACAGTGTATCCAGCGGCTCACTTCCGAGTGCTCAGATGATCGGTGGTGCGATCGATGTGCGTCCGATGGTGTGTCTATGTACGCAGTCAGCACACTTGAAACACCGCTGGTGGGTGTCTTATTACATATCCCGGAGGCTGCAGCATTTGCATATTTTCACAGTTCCGCTGTGTACAGAATTGCAGTTGTCACAGGACTTGTGAGACTCTCTAAATCAGGCCCTAAATGCCTAGTTTTGTGAAATCTCTCTCTCTCTCTCTCTCTCTCTCTCTCTCTCTCTCTCTCTCTCTCTCTATATATATATATATATATATATATATATATATAAAAGGCAAATACCACTGACTCATCACAATATCTCCTGAACCATAAGGAATAGGAACTTGAAATTTGGAGAGTAGCTTGCTTTTGTGACGTAGGCACCCACTAAGAAGGGATTTTTCTTAATTCCACCCATAAAGGAGTTAAAAGGGGTGAGATGATTATTTGGAATTCCCCCTCACAGAGGAGAGTTAAGACAGCCCACCCAGCCAGGGCTATAAAGAATGCATGGTGACGGTGATACTAAGTCGTGGAGGGGGGAGGACACAATGCTCTGTTCCTGGACTTCCTTGCCAGCTGCAGTTGCAGAGCAGTCCATTATTCAAATAGGGGAGCAACATCAACTGCTGGGCCTAAACACTGTCAAACATCACTGGGTATGGCTCCCCTATTTGCATAATAGACTGCTCTGAAACTGCCACTGGCAATGAAGTCCAGCCTTATGGTTCAGGAGATTTTGTGATGAGTCAGTGGTATTTGCCTTTTATATATATATAGAATTCAGATATAAGTACTTAACCAACCTATTTCCATTCAGGAGAAGCTAGTGTCTCAATTATCAGAGGTTAACCTGTCACTTGATTTGAGCTAAACATTGACGAACCTCTCAGAGAGCATCCAGTCCTCTGACAGCAGCAGTGGAGGGAAGTTTCCCTTCCCTGCCTCTGCTAGCGCTGTTTATCTGACTGGTCGCATCCTGTGTGACCAGGTCAGATGAAACATTGCCTGGTGTGGTCGC
This sequence comes from Pseudophryne corroboree, assembly GCF_028390025.1. NCBI lineage: Eukaryota > Metazoa > Chordata > Amphibia > Anura > Myobatrachidae > Pseudophryne > Pseudophryne corroboree. The sequence goes on from NC_086448.1 coordinate 208,376,803, forward strand.
ATCTGATGCGACCATGCCAGGCAAGTGGTTAAATGCATTAAAGGAAAGCTTGATAGTCAGCAACTGCTTAGCTGCTGTGTAAAGGGTACTGACAACTCTCCCAGTGTGCTAGGAGTGCATCTTCAAGGTTAATCTTTCTCTCTCTCTCTCTCTCTCTTTTTAGATTTACTAAAAAAAAAAAATATATATATTTATTTATTTTGCTTTTAAGAGCATCAATACTAATGGGCAACCAAACGGAGAAATAATTGAATTCCTCCATTGTGAGCTTATTCGTATAGACGCACAGCAGGGAAGAGGGAAGGGGCGCAACACAATTGAGTTGTTCCCTAAGAATTCAGAAAACAACAATATACACAAACATTTAAAAAAAATAATATGTGAGATGCTAATTCAGATACAGGTATGGAGTGAGAAATGCATTACAAAAGCAATGTTTAGCCTTCCAAATTGTAGTCCATCATTTAAAGTTGTAATTACATGGTTGATTAAAATAATTACAAGAACCATAAGTGTATACAGATACAAGTGTCAGAAAAATATATTTTAGCTTATTAGACCACATTGTCATATACAAACCAAATATTGCAAATACTGTTTTAGCATGAAACTAAAACACGGGGTATAATACATATGAGACAAATTCGTCATCAATAACAAATGCTAAATTCATGATAACACATATTAAATTATTTCTAATATACAATTCATTGAGACATAAAATAATTCAACAATGTTCATTTCTGTGTATTGCTAAAATAAGTTGCCACTGGAGTATTTAAATATATAGGGCCAAAATTAGCCACCAGCACAGCTAGTATGCGCAGTCACTGTAAGACAATTGTTCTACCACCCACTCAAGTGCATGTAAGAACCAGAGTTTAAATGCAGTAGTTTGAGAGACAAGTGGGAAATTATAAACACATGTGCTCCTCCTTAAGTCATTGTAGATCACTGGCTTTGAAAACTCCACCTATTTATATATACATGTCTAACCTGCAGTGTGGTGAGCAAGTAAATCAAAGCATGGGTGGATAATGTTGCTCCATAAATTGTGACATAAATTAACATATAATAGACTTGCATGTTGTGCCTGTGGCTCAGGACTAGAAACTTGTCCGTAAACAGCCCCCTTCTTGCTCATTCTCCACAATACAGAGCCCCCTATTCATTAATTGTCTCAATACACAGCCCCACATTTCAGCCATTCATACCCCAATACACAGCTCTCTTTACTCACTGTCCCTATTACACGGCGCTCTCCTCGCTCACTTTTCCCAGTACACAGCTCTCCTCTTCACTCACTTTCCCTAATACACAGCCCTCTCTACAATCTTTTTCCGCAATACCCAACTCCACTCTTCACTCACTATCCCCATTATATAGCCCCCTCTTCACTTAGTTTCCTCAAAACACAGCTATGCTCTTCATTCACTACCCCAATACACAGCCCCCTCTTCACTCACTCTACCCAGTACATAGCTCATTCATTTCTCATTTTTCCATATACAGTACACCCCCTGCCCTTCACTTACTACCCCAATACACAGCCCCCTCTTCACTCACTTCTCCCCATTACACAGTCCTCCTCTTCACTCACTTTCCCCAATACACAGCCCCCCTCTCCACTCACTTTCCCCAATACACAGCCCCCTCTTCACTCACTCTACCCAGTACATACAGTAGCTCACTCTTTTCTCATTTTCTCATTTTCCCATATACAGTACACCCCCTGCCCTTCACTTACTACCCCAATACACAGCCCCCTCTTCACTCACTTCTCCCCATTACACACTCACTTTCCCCAATACACAGACTCACTCTTCACTCACTTTCCCCAATACACAGCAGGGGGACTGGCCAGAAGAGAGACTTTGATGAAGTTGGCCAGTTTAACAAATGTTTGCAATAGTTTGGAACCAACATTCCCTGAACGTAGATGAAATACATTTTGGAGTATAATTAGGTGAGTACACAGCATGTCTCGTTTATATACATACAGTATAAACTGTACATATAGTGTCACACTCTAGTTCCTTGGATCCCAAACTCTCCTATGTTTATGTTTCACAAGATGTAAAAGCAGGGCACTTGCTGTCTCTTCTGATCCACCAGACATGTGGAATCATGATCACTAATTGTATCACTGGCCGGACTTCCAGTTTTATCATTTGACAGGTGAACAGAGCTGTAATGTATCTACTGTAACATCTGTCATCAACTCATGAGTGTCATTTTTATTTTGAGCATTTTAATTGGCAGGTGTAGCCAACTCCATAATCCAGAACTAGCCAAATGACTTTTGTTATCTATGCAAATATTTACAATTATTTTTGTAATGAAAATGTATACAGAACACTAACAGTGTGAAAAAATATTTTTAATAAACAAAGGAATTGCAGTGTTACATATTTTGTGGTTCCAAAGAGAGTGATAGGCCAATCCTCAGGGCCGGTAGTTATATTTCATTAATTGGGTTATCATCAGCAATGGATGTTTCTAGTAGAGAAATAGAATTGTTGTGATGCAATAAGGTGATGTCATCAGCATGAATAGCGAATAGACTGCTGATTGTGCCTTCTGTCGCTGGTATGTCGGCAATTCCAATGTAGGGACTCCCTTTTCACATTTCTTTATAAGTCACACCTCTTTCCAGCATTTAAGTAACATACTGTACACTGAAGTGGCAAAAGTCATTGGATAACAGTAAAGGTAACGGTAGGTGGTGCCATGGCATCGTGGCATCTTGGAAATGGCCAGAGCTGCATCAGCTGTAATTTGACATCTTACGAGTCAGTTTGAACACCGGTTAGGCTGCTGATGGCAAGGCGACATGAATTATCAGAGTTTGTACGGGGCATAACAGCATTCAAGTTCCGAAGTTGTGCAGACATTCAACATTCCTCAATTTACGATGTCATGTGTGTACCAGAAACACCTCACTGAAGGCAATACCACCTACTGTGGACAGCACAATAGCCGACCACGGGTGCTTAATGATTGTGACCAGTGGCGTCTGACCAGAATTCTCTGTGGTAACAGGCAAGCAACATTGGGGCTCAAATCAAATCCATATTCAATGTAAGAGGTACCAGGCACATATCCAGCAGGTCAGTGCAGCATTCTTTTAGTTACATGGGATATGGGAGCAGAAGACCCACCAGATTGCCCCTGTTAACAGAACAACAGTAAAGGGGCAACCACAAGGCAAAACTATGTAAGTTATTGCCCCTTTAAAAAAATGTCTGAGATCAGCCGGCATCCCGTACCTCTGGTAATACGGACTCCATTACATCCGGCCCTGTAGTAGACCCAGTTCACACAGCCACATGAAAACCTCAGTTCACAGTCCTGCAGTGCCCCCATTCTGATAATGTAGTTATGTGGGAGGGGCCCCCATGTGTGGAGGCCCCAGGGCGACTGCCCAGCTTCCCTGTTGATAATCTAGCTCTGCTCCCATTATGAAAATATAACAATTCTTGTCCCCATTATATTCATACACCAATAGTGTACTCAAACTTATCCTCCCTTAGCCATGTGGTGTGTGAGGAGAGAATTGGAGGGGTGACTTGATTTCTTCAAAGATCCAGCACACGTTTTTGCACTTTCTTTAATCTGAGTCTATAGGAGGAGCTTGTACAAGAAATATTGACTTTCATAGATATTTACATTCGTCTTTTTAAAGAGTTTTATTTTATTTGCTGAAACAATATGATAATTATAAAATAGTCAACACAGTCCATACCGCATTAGATAAGCATACACATTAATGTGATAATCAGAGTTCATCAAGCAGAGACCACAACTGTGTAGGATAATGCAATGGAAATATATAAATGAACTGAGCATAACACGAGAATGGCCCAAAAAGGACTAAGTTATAAAACATTCAAACATAGGTATGACCCTATGTTAATGCTGATCAGCTTACAATAATAAAACGCTTGAAAGTCCTGAGAAGGGTCTCTTTGAGATGTAAACTGTACATAACTACACCAAATCTGTTTATATTATTGAGCTATACAGATGTTTTCTCAGTGGTTGCACAGTGCCAAATCTTGTTCAACTGTGAGGGGCTCATCATATGCAAACATATAATCCCACATTACCACATCTCCTCCAACGTTGGTCTGAAGCAGTACTAAAAATCTTCAGCTTGGTAGGGACCAGATACTGTAGCACCTATAATAAATGATATATGCTTTTTCTTTGACTAGAGACAAGAAAGATAATTCTGAGATCCTCTGTCAGAGTGGACCAAGTGTTCTCAAATGGTGGACTCCCAACTAAGCTTGTGTTTTGGGATATTGACTTGTTTAGTGGTTAACAAAAGATTCTAAAGTACAAAAATAATAACTTTCAAGAGACGATTATGGAGGCACAGATTTTCAGCTGAAGTCAGGGGTCTAATTATACACAGTACATAGTGGGGAGTGAGTCTACATAATATAATACCTAATTTGTAGGTAAGCAATAGGGGCTAACAATCACGAGATCAAATTCATTACACATGCAACCTACAATGTGCGCATACAGAGTCGCAGGACAACTGATCATGTTCAATGGAGGCCATGCTCTGATGGAGATTGTACATCTACAGTAGTATGGGGCTGGTGCAAGTCCTGGTGGTGAGTCCTATGGTTCCGAATGAAGACGCACAAGACTGGGTGCCCCGGTCCTTGCACATACAGATGCACAGATGTACATAAGGAAAGGGTTTATGCTAGTAAGCGCATAGTCTCAGGCACGACTACGGCATAAGATGCAAACATGGTCACATCTGCGTCCAACTCAGATTTAGGCCCCAAGTGCAATCAATCCAAGGGGGGTCTAGTGGAGTATAAAATGCAAACAATCGACATAGTGTGGAGACATTGCAGGAGGAGGATTACAAATGTATCCATTGCAGGGCTTTGTATTTTGATATTTAAATTTTAAATATACAACTCAGACTTTCAAATGGACTCAAGGTGTAGCAATCCTCATATTGATCACCAAATGAAAAGTGTTGCACTATATGAATAATGGGTGATTTTTACATAGGTAGCTGTGGGGGGAGGGGGGGTTCACGCAGGCCCATAAGGCTGGAAGGGACGCAGGGGGCATGAGTTTGGAAAGGGATGCGAGCGGGGCATGAGGCTGAAAGGGACGCAGGGGACTTGAGGCTAAAAGGGACACAGGGGACTTGAGGCTGAAAGGGGCGCAGGAGGCTTGAGGCTGAAAGGGACGCAAGGAGCATGAGGTTAGAAGGGATGCAGGGGGCATGAGGTTGGAAGGGATGCAGGGGGCATGAGGCTGGAAGTGATGCAGGGGCATGAGGCTGGAAGGGACTCAGGGGGCATGAGTTTGGAAGGGAAGCAGAGGGCATATGGCTGGAAGAGATGCAGGGGTCATGAGGCTGAAAGTGACGCAGGGACATGAGGCTGGAAGGGATGCAGGGGCATGAGGCTGGAAGGGATGCAGGGGCATGAGGCTGGAAGGGACACGGGGCATGAGGCTGAAAGGGACACAAGGGGCATGAGACTGGAAGGGATGCAGGGGCATGAGGCTGGAAGGGATGCAGGGTCATGAGGCTGGAAGGGATGCAGGAGCATGAGGCTGGAAGGGACACAGGGGGCATGAGGCTGAAGGGGGCAGGAGGTTGGAAGGGACGCAGAAGACATGAGACTGGAAGACACGCAGAAGACATACGTTTGGAAAGAGACACGGGGGCATGAGGCTGTAAGGGACGCAGGGGGGACATGAGGCTGTAAGGGATACAGGACACATGAGGTTGAAAAGGACACAGAGGATATGAGGCTGGAAGGGACACGGCACATATGGGATTTGCACTGGGGGGGCTATGTGAGACTGTGTATTTCTTTGAGCCTTTTGTGAAATGTTCTAAAATTAAAATCAAGTAATTGTTTTTAGCATTTAATAATAAAAGCATTGAAAAATGCAGAAGGGATGCAAGGGGCATGAGACTGGAAGGGACGCAGGGGGCATGATACTGGAAGGTATGCAGGGGGCATGAGGCTGAAAGTGACCAAGTGGGCATGAGGCTAGAAGGGACGCAGGGGACATGTGACTTGAAGGGACACATAGTGGCATGAGGCTGGAAGAGACGCAGGGGTTATGAGACTGGAAGGGCCGCCAGGGGCATGAGACAAAGGGAAGCAGGGGCACAAGGCTGGAAGGGATGCAGGAAACATGAGGCTGGAAGGGATGCAGGGGGCATGAGGCTGGAAGGGATGCAGGGGACATGAGACTGGAAGGGATGCAGGGGACATGAGACTGGAAGGGATGCAGGGGACATGAGACTGGAAGGGAAGCAGTAGGCATGAGACTGGAAGGGACGAATGTAGCATGAGGCTGGAAGGGAAGCAGGGGGCAAGAGTTTGAAAAGGGACGCAGAAGGCATGAGACTGGAAGGAACGCAGGGGACATGAGACTGGAAGGGATACAGGAGGCATGAGACTGGAAGGGTTGCAGGGGCCATGAAACTGGAAGGGACACGGGGGTCTGAGACTGGAAGGGATGAATGTAGCATGAGACTGGAAGGGATGCAGGGGACATGAGACTGGAAGGGACGCAGGGGGCATGAGACTGGAAGGGACGCAGGGGACATGAGACTGGAAGGGATGCAGGGAGCATGAGGCTGGAATGGGATCTGGGGGCATGATGCTTGAAGGGATGCAGGGGAATGAGGCTGAGAGGGATGCAGGGGGCATGAGTTTGGAAAGAGACGCAAGGGACATGAGGCTGGAAGGGACACGGGGGCATGAATTTGGAAAGAGATGCAGGTGGCTTGAAGCAGGTAGGAACACAGGGGGCATAAGTCTGGAAGGGACGCAGGAGGCATGAGTCTGGAATGAGATGCAGGGGGCATGAGGCAAGAAGGAACGCAGGAAACATGAGGCAAGAAGGAACGCAGGAAACATGAGGCTGGAAGGGTTGCACGGGGCATGAGACTGGAAGGGATGCAGGGGGCATGAGACTGGAAGGGATGCAGGGGGCATGAATTTGGAAAGAGATGCAGGTTACATGAGGCAGGTAGGTACACTGGGGTCATGAGGCTGAAAGGGACGCAGGGGGCATGAGTTTGGAAAGAGACGCAGGGGACATGAGTTTGGAAAGAGACGCAGGGGACATGAGGCTGGAAGGGACATGGGGGCATGAATTTGGAAAGAGACGCAGGTGGCTTGAGGCAGGTAGGAACAAAGGGGGCATAAGTCTGGAAGGGACGCAGGAGGCATGAGTCTGGAATGAGATGCAGGGGGCATGAGGCAAGAAGGAACGCAGGAAACATGAGGCTGGAAGGGACGCAGGAAACAAGAGGCTGGAAGGGTTGCACGGGGCATGAGACTGGAAGGGATGCAGGGGGCATGAGACAAGAAGGAACGCAGGAAACATGAGGCTGGAAGGGATGCAGGGGGCATGAGACTGGAAGGGACACGGGGGTCTGAGACTGGAAGGGATGAATATAGCATGAGACTGGAAGGGACGCAGGGAACATGAGACTGGAAGGGACGCAGGGGACATGAGGCTGGAAGTAATGCAGGGAGCATGAGGCTGGAATGGGATCTGGGGGCATGATGCTTTAAGGGATGCAGGGGAATGAGGCTGAAAGGGACGCAGGGGGCATGAGTTTGGAAAGAGACGCAGGGGACATGAGGCTGGAAGGGACACGGGGGCATGAATTTGGAAAGAGATGCAGGTGGCTTGAGGCAGGTAGGAACAAAGGGGGCATAAGTCTGGAAGGGACGCAGGAGGCATGAGTCTGGAATAAGATGCAGGGGGCATGAGGCAAGAAAGAACGCAGGAAACATGAGGCTGGAAGGGACGCAGGAAACATGAGGCTGGAAGGGTTGCACGGGGCATGAGACTGGAAGGGATGCAGGGGGCATGAGACAAGAAGGAACGCAGGAAACATGAGGCTGGAAGGGACGCAGGAAACATGAGGCTGGAAGGGATGCAGGGGGCATGAGACTGGAAGGGACACGGGGGTCTGAGACTGGAAGGGATGAATGTAGCATGGGACTGGAAGGGACGCAGGGGACATGAGGCTGGAAGGGATGCAGGGAGCATGAGGCTGGAATGGGATCTGGGGGCATGATGCTTGAAGGGATGCAGGGGAATGAGGCTGAAAGGGACGCAGGGGGCATGAGTTTGGAAAGAGACGCAGGGGACATGAGGCTGGAAGGGACACGGGGGCATGAATTTGGAAAGAGATGCAGGTGGCTTGAGGCAGGTAGGAACAAAGGGGGCATAAGTCTGGAAGGGACGCAGGAGGCATGAGTCTGGAATGAGATGCAGGGGGCATGAGGCAAGAAGGAACGCAGGAAACATGAGGCTGGAAGGGACGCAGGAAACATGAGGCTGGAAGGGTTGCACGGGGCATGAGACTGGAAGGGATGCAGGGGGCATGAGACTGGAAGGGATGCAGGGGGCATGAGACAAGAAGGAACGCAGGAAACATGAGGCTGGAAGGGATGCAGGAAACATGAGGCTGGAAGGGATGCAAGGGGCATGAGACTAGAAGGGATGAATGTAGCATGAGACTGGAAGTGATGCAGGGAGCATTAGGCTAAAATGGGATCTGGGGGCATGACTCTTGAAGGGATGCAGGGGCATGAGGCTGAAAGGGACGCAGTGGGCATGAGTTTGGAAAGAGATGCAGGTGGCATGAGGCAGGTAGGACCACAGGGGGCATGAGGCTGGAAGGAACGCAAGAGGCATGAGTTTGGAAAGAGATGCAGGGGGCATGAGGCTGGTAGGGAAACTGTGGGCATGAGGCTTGAAGGAATGCAGGAAGCATGAGTTTGGAAAGAGACGCAGGGGACATGAGGCTGGAAGTGATGCAGGGAGCATTAGGCTGGAATGGGATCTGGGGGCATGACTCTTGAAGGGATGCAGGGGCATGAGGCTGAAAGGGACGCAGTGGGCATGAGTTTGGAAAGAGATGCAGGTGGCATGAGGCAGGTAGGACCACAGGGGGCATGAGGCTGGAAGGAACGCAAGAGGCATGAGTTTGGAAAGAGATGCAGGGGGCATGAGGCTGGTAGGGAAACTGGGGGCATGAGGCTTGAAGGAATGCAGGAGGCATGAGTTTGGAAAGAGACGCAGGGGGCATGAGGCTGGAAGGGATGCAGGAGGCATGAGTTTGGAAAGAGATACAGGGGGCATGAGTTTGGAAAGAGATGCAGGGGGCATGAGGCTGGAAGGGACGCGGGGGCATGAGTTTGGAAAGAGACGCAGAGGGTATGAGGCAGGTAGGGACACTGGGGGCATGAGGCAGGAAGGGATGCAGGAAACATGAAGCTGGAAGGGATGCAGGGGACATGAGAATGGAAGGGACGCAGTAGGCATGAGACTGGAAGGAACAAATGTAGCATGAGGCTGGAAGGGAAGCAGGGGGCAAGAGATTGGAAAGGGATGCAGAAGGCATGAGACTGGAAGGAACGCAGGGGACATGAGGCTGGAAGGGATACAGGAGGCATGAGGCTGGAATGGTTGCAGGGGGCATGAGACTGGAAGGGACGAATGTAGCATGAGACTCGAAGGGATATAGGGAGCATGAGGCTGTAATGGGATCTGGGGGCATGACGCTTGAAGGGATGCAGGGGCATGAGGCTGAAAAGGACACAGTGGGCATGAGTTTGGAAAGAGACGCAGGTGGCATGAGGCAGGTAGGAACACAGGGGGCATGAGGCTGGAAGGAACGCAAGAGGCATGAGTTTGGAAAGAGACGCAGGGGGCATGAGGCTGGAAGGGATGCAGGATGCATGAGTATGGAAAGAGACGCAGGGGACATGAGGCAGGTAGGGACACTAGGGTCATGAGGCTGGAAGGGACGCAGGAGGCATGAGTTTGGAAAGAGATGCAGGAAACATGAGGCTGGAAGGAACGCAGGAAACATGAGGCTGGAAGGGATGCAGGGGACATGAGACTGGAAGGGAAGCAGTAGGCATGAGACTGGAAGGAACGGATGTAGCATGAGGCTGGAAGGGAAGCAGGGGGCAAGAGTTTGGAAAGGGACGCAGAAGGCATGAGACTGGAAGGAACGCAGGCAGTGGCGTAACTACTGCCCCCGCAGCCCTCGCGATTGCTTGGGGGCGAGGGGCTGCGGGGGCGCCACTGATTTACAGCAGACTGACATGCGGACGAGCGTCCGCATGTCAGTCTGCGGTCTCCTTCCCTCCGCCGCTTGTTGGAGGGAAACGGAGGGCACAGCGCGCCTCCCTGTGTCCCTCCTGCATCATCTCCGGCGGCCGCGGGTCTAATAGGGGGAAGTGCCGTCCGTGAGCTCTAATTGGCTCACGAACCGGCACTTCCCCCTATTAGACCCGCGGCCAGCGGCTGGGGGGGGGGGAGGGGAGAATATCTGGCACTGGGGCATATATGGCACTGGGGGGGGGAGGGGGGATATCTGGCACTCGGGGCATATATGGCACTGGGGGGGGAATATCTGGCACTGGGGGAATATCTGGCACTGGGGAGGAATATATGGCACTGGGGGCATATGTGGCACTGGGGGGGTTTATGTGTACCTGGCACATGGGGGGGGGCTATATTTGGCACTGGGGCATGTGAGTACCTGGCACCGTGGGGGAATATCTGGCACTGGGGACATATGTGGCACTGGGAGCACAGCCCTAGCAACAAGGACTACCTCCTAGCAACGAGCATGACACCCAGTGCATGAAACACCTGGCAACGAGCATGACACCCAGTGCATGAAACACCTGGCAACAAGCATGACACCCAGTGCATGAAACCCCTGGCAACGAGCATGACACCCTGAGCATGAAAACCCCTGGCACCGTGCATGGAACCAAGAGCATGAAACCCCTGGCAACGAGCATGACACCCAGTGCATGAAACCCCTGACAACGAGCAGGTAATTGAAAAGTAATTAGAAGCCTTACTGTAGGACTTAATGTGTAATGGGCATTACGGTGTGTGGCATAATGTATCACGGACATTGCGGTGTGTGTCATAATGTGTCACAGGCATTACGGTGTATGGTATACTATATCGCGGGCATTGTGATATGTGGTATAATGTCTCAGGGTCATTGCAGTGTGTGGCATAATGTACCACGGACATTGCGGTGTGTGTCATAATGTGTCAGGCATTACGGTGTGTGGTATACTATATCACGGGCATTGTGGTATGTGGTATAATGTCTCAGGGTCATTGCTTTGTGGCATAATACATAACTGGCATTGCAGTGTGTGGCATAGGGTATAACGGGCAGGGCATTGCGGTATGTGTCACAGGCATTACGGTGTATGGTATACTATATCACGGGCATTGTGGTATAATGTCTCAAGGTCATTGCAGTGTGTGGCATAATGTGTCACAGGCATTGTATGTGCTATAATGTATCGGGCATTGCAGTGTGTGGCATAATGTATCACGGACATTGCGGTGTGTGTCATAATGTGTCACAGACATTGTATGTGCTATAATGTATCAGGGGCATTGCAGTGTGTAGCATAATGTATAACGGGCATTGCGATTCCTGTCATAATGTGTCACAGGCATTACGGTGTGTGGCATAATGTGTCACAGGCATTACGGTGTGTGGCATAATGTGTCGGGGGCATTACAGTGTGTGCATATTGTGTCATGTGCATTATTGTGTGCGGCATAATGTCTAAGGGCCATTGCAGTATGTGGCATAATGTATACTGGGCATTACTATAAGGAGGAAAAATGACAAATAATGTAAGGGGCATGAATCAGGATTATTTTTCTTTCCTGTGGTGGCCAACGTATGGGCGTGCAGGTTGCAAAACTGGGGTATAAGGTAGTCTTTTCCTGCAATGCCACGCCCCTTTATGCGAAACCACGCCCATTCCAATGAAACCACACCCCTTTTTTGCCACGCGCGCCGTAGGCGCGCGCATATTTATCCCTTTCTTGCTCCCAATTATGGAGCATGAGGGGGGGGGGGGCGCCGAAGAATTTTTTTGGCTTGGGGGAGAAAAATTTCTAGTTACGCCACTGAACGCAGGGGACATGAGACTGGAAGGGATACAGGAGGCATGAGGCTGGAAGGGTTGCAGGGGGCATAAGACTGGAAGGGACGCAGGGGGCATGAGACTGGAAGGGACGAATGTAGCGTGAGAATGGAAGGGATGCAGGGAGCATGAAGCTGGAATGGGATCTGGGGGCATGACGCTTGAAGGGATACAGGGGCATGAGGCTGAAAGGGATGCAGTGGGCATGAGTTTGGAAAGAGACGCAGGTGGCATGAGGCAGGTAGGAACACGGGGCATGAGGCTGGAAGGAACGCAAGAGGCATGAGTTTGGAAAGAGACGCAGGGGGCATGAGGCAGGTAGGGACACTGGGGGCATGAGGCTGGAAGGGATGCGGGGGCATGAGTTTGAAAAGAGACGCAGGGGGCATGAGGCTGGAAGAGACGCGGGGGCATGAGTTTGAAAAGAGACGCAGGGGGCATGAGGCAGGTAGTGACACTGGGGGCATGAGGCAGGAAGGGATGCAGGAGGCATGAGTTTGGAAAAAGACGCAGGGGGCATGAGGCTGGAAGGGATGCAGGAGGCATGAGACTGGAAGGGACGCAGGGGGCATGAGACTGGAGGGGACGAATGTAGCATGAGACTGGAAGGGATGCAGGGAGCATGAGGCTGGAATGGGATCTGGGGGCATGACGCTTGAAGGGATGCAGGGGCATGAGGCTGAAAGGGACGCAGTGGGCATGAGGCAGGTAGGTACACTGGGGTCATGAGGCTGGAAGGGACGCAGGAGGCATGAGTTTGGAAAGAGACGCAGGGGGCATGAGGCTGGAAGGGATGCGGAGGCATGAGTTTGGAAAGAGACGCAGGGGGCATGAAATTAAAATCAAGTAATTGTTTTTTCTTTTAATAATAAAAGTATTGATAATGTAGTTTGATAAGAGGGTGAAAAATTCTCGCATAGGGAGCTATTAGAGCTGGGGCCGGCCCTGTACCCACTGGATGTGTGCAGTGTGCATCAGAAGCGGAGGACACAGCAACCTGCACACACTTCCCCCTTCATTTATTTATTATTTATTTTTAACAGTTTCTTAAATAGCACCAGCATATTCCGTTGCGCTTTACAATTGGAAACAACAGTGATAGAACAAACTGGATAATAACAAACAGACATAGCGGTACAGGAGGAAGGCCCTGCTCACAAGCTTACAATCTATAGGGAGAATAGGCATTGATACACAAGGACATATTGCATATTGCATAATGGACCAGCCAGATTGCAAAGGGCTGTATGATATGGTCAAACAGCAATGTTGGCCAGGGGTTAGGAGGATGTGAAGTGAACAGCGACAAAATATGATATGTGAGGATATGTGTGGACTGTATAGAGGGGATGAACTTGAGTAGGATAGCTTATGAGGGCTTTGTGAGCGATTCTGGTATTTGATAAGCTTGCCTAAAGAGGGGAGTTTTCAGTAAACGCTTGAAGGTTTGGAGACTAGCGGAGAGTCTTATTGTGCAGGGGAGGGCATTCCACAGAGTGCGTGTAGCTCGAAGAAAGTCCTGCAACCGTGAATGGGAGCGAGTAATAAGTGTGGCTGAGAGATGCAGATCTTGTGTAGAGCAGAGAGGTTGGGTTAGGTGATATTTTGAGATAAGAGATGTACTGTATGGTGAGGTAGTCTGGTTAATAGTTTTGTGTGTAAGTAAAAGTATGTTATATTGAATATGGTAGAATACAGGTAACCAATGGAGGGACTAACAAAGCGTATCACCTACATCCAGCTTCCCACCAGTACCAGGCATGTGTGCAGGACTGTCACTTATATTTGTACACAAACCCAATGGATTGCATACAAATATGATGTTTGGGGGTCTGCGCAGGCACAAGACACATTCTGCACATATGCATAACAGGTCTTGTGATATTGCTTGCATCATGCAACATTTAGGGGATAAAGTGGGGGTGGCACATAACACCATTCTTCAAAACGGGAGGGTGGCCCCCATTTTGAAGGCAAGATGGGTCTAGGGTCTGCGTCATGATGCAGTGGTGTGGCTCGCGGGGATGGCATATCCTGTAAGGCTACACGCCTTGTAGTGAGACCACGTCATGACAAAAATTAGGGGTGTGGCTTGTGGGATTGCATATCCTGCAAGGCCACGTCCCTTGTAGTGAAGCCACACCTCTATCCTGGGAGCATATGCACCTTCGGCATGCGCAAATATACTTAGTGCCACTAACCGTCCCCTTTCCCATATCATGGTGACCCCCTGTAATTTTCTTCTGCGTCCGCCCCTGTGTGGGAATAATAATAATAACATAGAAAACAGATCCTTTAATGAACCTACGACACACAGATCCAAAAACTAGCACAGTGCGAGCTAACGTAGATAGAATGGGAGGTGAGCTTTCCGTGATTTTTCCGCTTATCAGTAAACTGTATCAGTATGCGGCTATTTTTCGAATTCACCAAAGGAACTGATAAAGATTATGTTTGCTCATCATATGATAAACTAGAGTGTAAAGGCCCATATAGACGGGCCGATGTGGGAGAGATGTGTGCTGAGCGAACCGCTCAGCACACATCTCTCCCACCGCTCAGCACAGCGCGATCTGTGCTGAGCGTGCGGGGGGAGACGGGGGGCCCGCTCATTTCACCCAGCGGGTGAAGTGAGCGACCCGCTAGATTGGCCTGCATGGCAGGCCAATCTAGCACCAGCGATAGCGATGCGCGGGGCTGCGCATCGCTATCGCTGTTAGGGCTACATACGGAGCGATCTTGATGAAAATCTAAGCAATCTAGTCAGATTGCTTAGATTATCGCTCCGTGTGTACCCCCCTTAATTCCACATGTAAGACGTCAAATATAAAGATGTTTTTTAGGACAATTAAGGAGTATGTATGTAGCAGCTAATATGTGGTTTTAATGAGTTCAAGTTCTCTCCACAGAGTTCCACATGTAAATTAGCAAAACTGTGTCTGTTAGCTTTTACACACAGTAATTGACCCCAGTTTAGATAAAGCATAGAAGTCTCTTCATTAATCAGAATAGGATAAAAGAACAACTTGAAATGATGTACAATGTAGAAAATCAGGTGACGCGTTTCTCCAAGAATGTCAAGGTTTCTTCAGAAGTGTTTAGTAGAGATGAGCGCCTGAAATTTTTCGGGTTTTGGTTTTGGGTTCGGTTCCGCGGCCGTGTTTTGGGTTCGACCGCGTTTTGGCAAAACCTCACCGAATTTTTTTTGTCGGATTCGGGTGTGTTTTGGATTCGGGTGTTTTTTTCAAAAAACCCTAAAAAACAGCTTAAATCATAGAATTTGGGGGTCATTTTGATCCCATATTATTATTAACCTCAAAAACCATAATTTCCACTCATTTTCAGTCTATTCTGAATACCTGCTTACTGGAAGTAGTACAAGTGGGCTTACGACTTCCCCTCTGGGATGACCATCGACTCCCAGCAGCAACAACAGCAGCGCCAGCAGCAGTAGGCGTTACACGCAAGGATGCATCGGAGGAATCCCAGGCAGGAGAGGACTCGTCAGAATTGCCAGTGACATGGCCTGCAGGACTATTGGCATTCCTGGGGAAGGAGGAAATTGACACTGAGGGAGTTGGTGGGGTGGTTTGCGTGAGCTTGGTTACAAGAGGAAGGGATTTACTGGTCAGTGGACTGCTTCCGCTGTCGGCCCAAGTTTTTGAACTTGTCACTGACTTATTATGAATGCGCTGCAGGTGACGTATAAGGGAGGATGTTCCGAGGTGGTTAACGTCCTTACCCCTACTTATTACAGCTTGACAAAGGGAACACACGGCTTGACACCTGTTGTCCGCATTTCTGGTGAAATACTTCCACACCGAAGAGCTGATTTTTTTGGTATTTTCACCAGGCATGTCAACGGCCCTATTCCTCCCACGGACAACAGGTGTCTCCCCGGGTGCCTGACTTAAACAAACCACCTCACCATCAGAATCCTCCTGGTCAATTTCCTCCCCAGCGCCAGCAACACCCATATCCTCCTCATCCTGGTGTACTTCAACACTGACATCTTCAATCTGACTATCAGGAACTGGACTGCGGGTGCTCCTTCCAGCACTTGCAGGGGGCGTGCAAATGGTGGAAGGCGCATGCTCTTCACGTCAGTGTTGGGAAGGTCAGGCATCGCAACCGACACAATTGGACTCTCCTTGTGGATTTGGGATTTCGAAGAACGCACAGTTCTTTGCGGTGCTACTGCTTTTGCCAGCTTGAGTCTTTTCATTTTTCTAGCGAGAGGCTGAGTGCCTCCATCCTCATGTGAAGCTGAACCACTAGCCATGAACATAGGCCAGGGCCTCAGCCGTTCCTTGCCACTCCGTGTGGTAAATGGCATATTGGCAAGTTTACGCTTCTCCTCCGACAATTTTATTTTAGGTTTTGGAGTCCTTTTTTTACTGATATTTGGTGTTTTGGATTTGACATGCTCTGTACTATGACATTGGGCATCGGCCTTGGCAGACGACGTTGCTGGCATTTCATCGTCTCGGCCATGACTAGTGGCAGCAGCTTCAGCACGAGGTGGAAGTGGATCTTGATCTTTCCCTAATTTTGGAACCTCAACATTTTTGTTCTCCATATTTTAATAGGCACAACTAAAAGGCACCTCAGGTAAACAATGGAGATGGATGGATACTAGTATACAATTATGGATGGACTGCCGAGTGCCGACACAGAGGTAGCTACAGCCGTGGACTACCGTACTGTACTGTGTCTGCTGCTAATATAGACTGGTTGATAAAGAGATGTAGTAGTAGTATGTATGTATAAAGAAGAAAGAAAAAAAAACCACGGGTAGGTGGTATACAATTATGGACGGACTGCCCAGTGCCGACACAGAGGTAGCTACAGCCGTGGACTACCGTACTGTACTGTGTCTGCTGCTAATATAGACTGGTTGATAAAGAGATGTAGTAGTAGTATGTATGTATAAAGAAGAAAGAAAAAAAAACCACGGGTAGGTGGTATACAATTATGGACGGACTGCCCAGTGCCGACACAGAGGTAGCTACAGCCGTGGACTACCGTACTGTACTGTGTCTGCTGCTAATATAGACTGGTTGATAAAGAGATGTAGTAGTAGTAGTATGTATGTATAAAGAAGAAAGAAAAAAAACCACGGATAGGTGGTATACAATTATGGACGGACTGCCGAGTGCCGACACAGAGGTAGCTACAGCCGTGGACTACCGTACTGTACTGTGTCTGCTGCTAATATAGACTGGTTGATAAAGAGATGTAGTAGTAGTATGTATGTATAAAGAAGAAAGAAAAAAAAACCACGGGTAGGTGGTATACAATTATGGACGGACTGCCGAGTGCCGACACAGAGGTAGCTACAGCCGTGAACTACCGTACTGTGTCTGCTGCGACTGGATGATAAATAATGATATAAAAAATATATATATATCACTACTGCAGCCGGACAGGTATATATTATATAATGACGGACCTGCTGGACACTGTCTGTCAGCAGAATGAGTTTTTTATAGAATTAAAAAAAAAACACCACACAAGTGAAGTCACACGACGAGTGTTTAACTTTTTCAGGCAATCACAATATAGTATACTATACTACTAACTATACTGGTGGTCAGTGTGGTCAGGTGGTCACTGGTCAGTCACACTGGCAGTGGCACTCCTGCAGCAAAAGTGTGCACTGTTTAATTTTAATAATAATATGTACTCCTGGCTCCTGCTATAACCTATAACTGGCACTGCAGTGCTCCCCAGTCTCCCCCACAATTATAAGATGTGTGAGCTGAGCACAGTCAGATACGAGTGTTTAACTTTTTCAGGCAATCACAATATAGTATACTATACTACTAACTATACTGGTGGTCAGTGTGGTCAGGTCACTGGTCAGTCACACTGGCAGTGGCACTCCTGCAGCAAAAGTGTGCACTGTTTAATTTTAATAATAATATGTACTCCTGGCTCCTGCTATAACCTATAACTGGCACTGCAGTGCTCCCCAGTCTCCCCCACAATTATAAGATGTGTGAGCTGAGCACAGTCAGATATATACATAGATGATGCAGCACACTGGGCTGAGCAGTGCACACAGATATGGTATGTGACTGAGTCACTGTGTATCGTTTTTTTCAGGCAGAGAACGGATATATTAAATAAAACTGCACTGTTTGGTGGTCACTGTGGTCAGTCACTAGTAAACTCTGCACTCTCTACAGTTCTACAGTACTCCTAAGCTCCAGTAAATTAGGTCAATCTCTCTCTCTCTCTCTTCTAATCTAAATGGAGAGGACGCCAGCCACGTCCTCTCCCTATCAATCTCAATGCACGTGTGAAAATGGCGGCGACGCGCGGCTCCTTATATAGAATCCGAGTCTCGCGAGAATCCGACAGCGTCATGATGACGTTCGGGCGCGCTCGGGTTAACCGAGCAAGGCGGGAAGATCCGAGTCGCTCGGACCCGTGAAAAAAAACATGAAGTTCGTGCGGGTTCGGATTCAGAGAAACCGAACCCGCTCATCTCTAGTGTTTAGTTCATTAGCAGTCACTATTTAAACTTTTTGTGCACCTATCCAGGATTTAGGGCAATTTATATATTTTTTATTTAACTCTTTCAGTATCTGGTGAAGGTGTTATTCATCCATATAAAGGGACTGATTTAGAATTACATGCCAGTCCATTTTGCAGATGGATATTATGGTTTTTCACATTGTTCATGCATCTGAGCTGAGCATTTCCACTTGCAGATGAACGGGTGTAAGTGGGCATTCACATATACATTAGGGATGTAGTTAAAATGCCGCAAGACGGGATCACGGCGGTCAAAATACAGACGCCGGAATCCCAAACGACAGCGAAATGTCGGCGTCAAAATCCCGATAGATCTCGGGATGCCGGTGTCAAAATACCAATGCTTGGATGTTTGGAATCCAAAACCTTCTTCCAGCGGTACACGCTCGTGTCCTGCCGCGTGGGAGGGGGAGAGGTTAGGTTTAGGCATTAGAAGGGGGGTTCGGGTGCAGGGATGGGAAGGGTATGGTTAGGTACAGGGGAGGAGGGGTTAGGCTTAGACACTTGAAGGGTGAGGTTAGGGTTAGGCACCAAGGGGGGAGATTTAGAGTTAGGCAGCAGGGAGGGTAGGGTTATGGTTAGGCACCCACAAGGAGGGGTTAGGGTAGGAGGCAGGGGAGAGTTAGAGTACGTTTGGAGGGCCTGTCGGGATTCTGATGGCCGGAATGCCGCTCTCGAGATTCTGACCACCGGCATCCCATCCATCACGATATCATACTGAATCCGTACGTTAAGTATTCTGAGGAGATGTCTTGGGTATGTTGCCTTGCTATAGAGAGCTAACCATAAACAGACATGCATCTATACCAGATAGATTCTTTGCACCAGAGTTAGGGCTGGTGCAAATAAGTGCTTATAGCTGAGCTTTTTTTTTTTACAAGCAGATGCATGGCGATGGGGCAGCTGCATAGATTATTTCCTTGCATGCATTGCAACCGGATTTGCATGCAACTCTGAATCAGTACAGTACAATACATACAACAAAGCTCTGCGGAATATGTGTGCACTATATAAATAACTGGTAATAAATAAATAAATAAACAAATAAATAAATAAATATTAACATTTATAGCATAAAAATCTAATTTAAAAAATTCTAAATTTGTATTTATAGGGTAAACATAATATAAAATAAGATTAAATAATAAATAAAAACATCAATTATGACATTATGAATAAAATTATAATTATCCAAATAGAACAAGACAAGTATAAATGAATATATCATAGAAGACTAATCTGGTGCCTGTTGCTGTTCCCCATTTGTATGTAGTGAGTTTGGTGAAAGACAAAGTGGTTTAAGAGTAAGAATATAAGAAAAAAATATGACCCAAAATAAATGTTTGTTGTTTTAATGAAACCCCTCTGTTGTGATAAAAAGAATTTCATTGATGATATTTAAGCCATGATACTGAGGAATATTTGTGTACAAAGAATGAAGAGCACAAGTGACACAATAGTATCAGTGTTTCAAATGAATATCTGTATTATTATTTAAACAATGTGTTTCATCTTTTAAATGTGATTGTAAAGAAACAAAATAAGGTTGCACAACTGGATCAAGAAAGGAACATAAATTAAAAGTAAGTGACCACTGTCAAAGTCAAAAATATTACATAGAGAGAACATACAGACTCCACACAAATGAGTCACTATGCTTGCAAATACGCGCAGCGAGCACAGCAATATATGGTACCATACGCATTTACACAGACATGCCACAGAGATAGATTCAACACATATTTCATACAGCGCATAATTTGAACATATCAAGCGCCAGACATCATAATGTTTTAAATGTATTTAATGGATTAACGTCATGTATGTGTATTATTGGAACGAAGCAAGATAGACATGTCGTGTTTGGTATTAAAGCAACCAGATTAATGTGTAGATTCATTTGATGCTTGTTATTAAGTTGTAGCACATTGTTATGAGTAGTTATGATTAAATGTATGAAAGCTAAAGTCACTCTTATTAGAACAATGGATATTCCAAGCATGTGATGGACAGGAAACTCAGGCCAGCCCTTTTGATGTCTTCAAGGCTGAACCATGTTTGCATATAAACCGATCAGTGACTCATCATGAATGAGAAAGTTCCCTCCCCTAGACTAGTCTGTGCACTCCCCCAAACTACATAGTATTGCTGAAGAGACACACAGAAGTCTCTGTCCTTTTGCCCCTGGGTCCTGAGCGAGATGGAGTATTGGTAATATTTTGCTTCTGTTAGCTGGAGTTGAGAGCTAAAGATGGAGGAACTGGAGCGTAGAAAGCATTGAGCAAAATATGGTAATTGTATCGCTGGCCATGTATGTATTTGATTTAGTTTGTATTAACTGCTTACTGTATAAATTGTAACCATGTAACTATATATATACTGTACATTGTGATATATTGAATATATATCCTTTTAATAACAAATATATACATCAATGAGCTTTGGAACTCAGACAATGTGTGCGTGTATTGTTTTCTATTAAGGGATGTAGTGTTTTGCGACATACAGCGCACTTTTATCGTATATGGTTAATAAGATGCGCCTAGCGTCCACAGTATATATTAGAGCGGGCATTTTAAATATTTGTTAGAAAGCAATTTGGCATTTACAGATGCGGCTGCATCTGCGATATCACGTTCTTAATGGTGCACTGTACATTACAAACGCGGCTGTGATCGTCCGGCTAACGATGGACGCATCGCGACATGCTGATGAATTACATCCACATGTTTTGTTGTGTTACCAGTAAGCCGCTGATATGAAATTCAAGAGATAATGTGTTTCTCATAATATTTAAAGTGCCAAAACGTATTTTTATTGTTGCAAAACAAAGTTCAAATAAGTCATATTGTGTTTGATTCAGATTGGATTGTTTATCTGTTAAGTAGATTTAAAAGTACACTTAAAAGTTGCTGCATATCCATGATATGGCTGTGTTAGCATGCTGAGAAATTTTGTATATTTTTAAAACTCAGGCCTAAAGTAACATTGGTGCCTGTGTGGAGTGTGATATCTTTGTGACAAAGGAACCACATGGCCTGTCCACCATCTTGTGCAAACCTCATGGATGTGGAAGGGGGAGGAGCAGTGGCCATTTTAGGAAGGTCACTTTCTAAATAGCTGATTTTCAGTCTGCTCAGAACAATCAGTTTCCTTTGTCACATTTATAGCACCATTTATGAGTTACCAATGAATTTATTTAACCCATGCCATAGTCAATTACAAATAGTTTCAATTGGGCCTTGTGAGAGTAAATGGTGAGATAAGTGTTTTTTTTTCCTTCTTGTCTGTGAAAAAAAAAAGAGTTTTGTTTTTTTTTTTGTTTTTTTTCTTCCAAGACTTGTGGAGTATAGCCATTGAAATGCAAATTAACCTGTGTAACTACTTTTCTTTAGTAGTGAACAGCAAATATCTTTGATATGCAAATTAGAGGCAGTGAAGAGGTAAGGTGTCTCATAGGAGGCCAGTAAATGATACATATATATATAATATTATTATAATTATGTGTATATTTATATCAGTGTATGTTCTGCAAGATGGCTATCCAATCTGAATCATATCATTTAAATTATAGATTATTGCAGTCATTATAGATCTGTGTGAAATTGGATACATTTGTTTGCTATATAGATAAATTTGAAATAAATGTAGTTAAGGGTGTAATTATAAAGACATGAAACGTAGTTCTGGCCCTAGTCGTTAAAGGTTTCTACAGAAAAACTGGGTGTTGTGTTAAGTGAGCGATTATAGGCCCTCATTCCGAGTTGTTCGCTCGGTAATTTTCTTTGCATCGCAGCGATTTTCCGCTAATTGCGCATGCGCAATGTTCGCACTGCGACTGCGCCAAGTAAATTTGCTAAGAAGTTTGGTATTTTACTCACGGCATTACGAGGGTTTTTCTTCGTTCTGGTGATCGGAGTGTGATTGACAGGAAGTGGGTGTTTCTGGGCGGAAACTGGACGTTTTATGGGAGTGTGTAAAAAAACGCTGCCGTTTCTGGGAAAAACGCGGGAGTGGCTGAAGAAACGGGGGAGTGTGTGGCCGAACGCTGGGTGTGTTTGTGATGTCAAACCAGGAACGACAAGCACTGAACTGATCGCACTGGAAGAGTAAGTCTCGAGCTACTCAGAAACTGCACAGAAAAATCTTTACGCAATATTGCGAATACTTCGTTCGCAATTCTGCTAAGCAAAGATTCACTCCCAGAGGGCGGCAGCTTAGCGTGTGTAATGCTGCGAAAAGCGGCTAGCGAGCGAACAATTCAGAATGAGGGCCATAGTTAGTATTGCTCACATTTATAGAGATTGCGTGGGTTGTATTATTGCGGATGCATGTTTTGTACACGTGGGCAGGACAAAATACAGGACCACGCATGCAGCGCAAAAGGCACGCACGGTCGCGTGTTTACGCAAGGTTGCGTAAGAGTGCGCACGCTAAGTACAAATCACACGATAGTTTGTTCAATTAAAAGGTGGGATAGTATACCTTAAATACAATAGTACATACTGTAACTATCCGATTTCAAAAGCAGATTAGTGTAAGACTTTTGGCTAAACTGTAAGTG
The DNA here is from genome assembly GCF_028390025.1 of Pseudophryne corroboree. NCBI lineage: Eukaryota > Metazoa > Chordata > Amphibia > Anura > Myobatrachidae > Pseudophryne > Pseudophryne corroboree. The sequence continues at coordinate 208,399,921 of NC_086448.1, forward strand.
CCTCTGGGGGTCTAGAGTGGTCTAGGTGTTCTAGGTGGTCTACAGCAATCGTAGGGCATATAGATAACTAGTATCTATAGGCTGTGTGATTGAATCGCACGTCTGTGTGTTCTACACAGCACAATGTGATACCATTGTGTCATAGGCGCTGTGGAAAAGCATACGCAGACGTGATTGTATAGACAAAGGGGTTTTTCTTTGATAACGTCGGGAAATCTCCCTGGTGGACTTCCATTGGAAAGGGTGAACAATAGTTATCTAATTTCTCTGTTTTTCACCCTACAAAAAATTCCAGTGGAAAGATACCGAAAAGGAATTTTTCGCAGCCTCTCTCAGGAAAATATTCCAACAGAGCCTCCACCGAAAAGAAATTGCGGTGCTGTAAGGTCTTATAGGAGCCCTAAGTTGGGTACATTGCCTTCCACTATCAACAGTGTATCATAGTACTGGCCAGCGTGGGCGTGTGAAAGGCGCTCGAGTAACTTTCACCATCTGCTTGCATTGAGTATTTTGGTGTTTGTGGGAACGGCCGAGAAGGCAAGACCCACAAATATGGATGCCAGTTGCTCAAGTAAGAGACCTATGGCAGCCAGGGTTCAGGATGAAATTATTATGCTGAAGTTATTATGTGTGGGAAATATGGTCCACACACAGAGACTTTCTGGTTCTGAATGGGTACGTATGACTGCGGAAGATAGGGCATCATTCCCTAGGATGGGCAGCTTTGAGCCAGAGGTACTGCAGAACGTAAAGATTAGAATATGTCTGAAAAAATCTAGAAAACAAAGGGTCAGACATACAAATTGTTGAAACCTGTGGCAGCAAGAGTGGTTGGTGAGTTTGATCCTAAGGTATTGCAGGTGGTATGTCTAACCAAAGTCATATAAGACAAGAACGGAAATATAAGAACTGTTTGAACTTGTAGCAACAAGTAGAAAGAAAAAGAGAAAGCAAGTACACCGCCATATGTAGATTTGGAAGCAGTTACGGCCAGCATACAAACTATAGAAAATAATAAAAATATGAAAAAAATATGAATGTAACCTCTATATGTACTAATGAATGTCGAAGTTTTATCTAGGAGGAGAAGGCGACCTGATTGCTTTCAGCCATTTCTCATGCACTCAGAGGAGTATCCAACCGGTAAAAGAAGAGCAGTAGCCTGCGAGGGAAGTGGCTGAGACCAGTGGAACTGGTAAGTATGGTATCATTCGTGTACATATATAGTAAAAGCCAAAAATAAAATAAAAATCAAGAAAGTAACGTCAGAAATGGAGAAAAAACCTGTCCGCACATTAGTATTTGCCAGTAGGAAAGCGGACAGAGACAGGGTAACCCCCGGGTATTTCTTTTCGTTACCATATAAGAAGTATTCATTCCTAATAATGCCCCTAGTCAAGATGAGCTTGGAAATGTTTGTTGGACCATGTACAGACCCTTAATACGGGATGAGAAGGATTGAATGAATACTTCATATGACCTAGAAGCTTGGTAAAAAAAAATGTTTGTCTTTTGCAGTAATAGAAAACTCTCCGTCTGGATAAGATCACTGGTAAACACTAATTCGGCAAATGGGAGGTGGCTGTCTCTGTGCTAATGGACGGGCTCAATAAGGCATTGAGGGTCAGGGTACAGACTTCTTTGCCAAATTGGAAAGGGGTCACAGTAGCTAATCTTAGAGAGTGTGCTATTGAACATCACAAGAATATTGCTAGGCGCAGAGAACAGCAGGAGGAGAGGTTGAAGATGGTAAGTATACAGGCACATACAGGAAAGACCCATCAGTCCAAACCCCAGATCCCTAATGGTAAGTCAAGGTCAATAATATGTTACACTTGTAGGAAGGAAGGGCATTTTGCCAGAGATTGTAGGAGTAGTAGGACACATAGTCAATAAAGACCCCCTAGACAGAAAACACAAGCCACATTATTAAACACATAAACGGGACCAAGGGACATATAGTAAGGAATCACAAGCCATATAGAAAACACAGATTCGGCTAATGGGAAGAACAAAATAAATGCAACATTACCCTTTGACAAAACTTTCTGGGGTTAAGATGGGGCCTCTAAACTTTTTGCTTCTTTTTTCCTAGCAGAAATGGCCCCTGATTAACTTAACAGGAGCTTTGCTAGATATGATATACATATAATGTGCTCCCGCTCAGGAAGTACAAATTATGTTAGACACCCACGAAGACTAATGTTACATTTCACTGTTCTAGATTCATGTCCATCACAGGTAGAGGAAATTATCTCACAGATACCGGGTTCCCTATGAACTTAGGATGGACAGGACAGGATTGATGGCTGGGGTAGTCCCAATAGCGATACAAGAAACACAGATTTTTTTTTAAGGGGAGTAGACCAAGTATAGAATCACTTCCCCGTAGTGCCCAATCCAGTTGTCAAATTTTAATAAAATCTTCTCCACCTCTACAAACTCATCTGTCACCAACCTCTATTCTGTTTCTCCGCAGTTTCCTCTTCATCTTTTGCATTTACACAGGGTGGTACAATACATGGACCCGATTACAGTTCAAACACTGCATGCCTAATTGGTCCTTCAGAGTTCTGCCCGAACCCAATATATCTCACCAGCACGATAACACCAGTATTACTGCAGTGTGCCTTGTCACGCACAAAGGGTGGAGGAAGGATGAGAATACTGGTGAAGGGAAATTTTGTATAGACACTGATATGCCTGTTGGTGAATGGCAAACCTGACATTTTTCTTTTTCATTTTCTCCTTCTTTCTCTCCTCTAGACATGTGGTTTTTTTTTTTTGAGTTATGCTCATGATACTCTACATTGCAAACACACAACAGTTTGGTACAGTTAACACCCTTTAGGAATTATTATTATGTATTGGTGTGCACTGATGTTTTCTCAAACTGGGTAGAGGCATTTCCTGCCACCACGGATGCTGCTGTGTTTACCGCAAAAAAAAAAATTGCGCAGAAATTTGTGTGTAGATAATGGTACACCTAGGAGAAGGAACAAAGCTTGAAATTGGCCTATTGTGATCATAGACACTGCCACTAGTATTATGTAGCATCGGAACCACTTCCAGGTCTTCACTTAACAAATCACCCTCTTCGAAATTTTTGTTTTGGTTTTGGTTTTTGTGTCTTTTTGTTTTTTTTGGAAGACAACCTCATGTCATGATTGATCCGCACAATGATCAGAAATACACCAATGAGGTGACAGTACAGTACCTTATTGAGATGAGCCAGCATTTGAGAACTTGACAAAAGAACTTGAAACTGTTGATTCCTGGTATGCCAAATACTGTCTTGATTGTGAACCAAGAGACTGTGTGATTGTTCTTACGCTCAGGTTGCCTAACAGACAGGTGGGAAGGACCGTACCAAGTTTTGTTGACAGCACTATCCCAGTGAAAGTAGCTGAGAGAGAGACTTGGGTCCACAATTCCCATTGCAGGATAGTCGGTAGTCCGGAAGGAACTCGTAAATGGAGTGAGATCGCAAAAGTGTCACCAGAGAGTCTGTTCCGTGAAGACTGAGAGGCGGCACTGTTGAACACTACTTGAGCGTACTAAAGTATTACAGAAAGACCAGTCGTTGTAATTGATTTGCTATGAACAAGATTTGTTTTGTTCTATTTCTCTTTTCTATCTTTCCTGCTGACAAACCTTATTTTTCAGGACATTCTATTTTTGCGAGGTTTTTCATGAGGAGTCGAGTGTGGGACTGGAACTGGTTCTGGAGGAAGGAGTGATTTCCTTATAGGATCCCAGGATTACCCGATCAGTTTGTTAAAGCCAGAGAAAAATGAAAGGTCTAGTAGTTACAGAGTTTAGATGTAACGTGATAGGCTATTGTCTGAGGAATACTGTATTTTGTAGTTATTGTGACCCCATATTTGAAGAGCATTCAGAGATGTCAGTCTAGCAATAAGGTGACAGACATCCCTTGAGTGATTACCACTCACTAGTGGGTAAAGGTCTTAAACCAAACAGAATGTTGGATGTGATCACAGGTGCCTCTAAGACGAAAAGACGCAGGATTAGTGCCATATTTTTTTTAGAGTTAGCTGAGGTACTTGAATTACACGGAAGGGGGAGGGGACTGGTAATAAGAGTATAATATATCTAGACCCCCTAGCCTGAAGATCCACCAGTACCATAGATAAATCCTTGGTATGTTTAAATCTCACCAATTTCAGGAAATTGGGAGGTAATCAGGAACAATCAGACAATGGCTATTCACACATAGCAAATAAAGAGCTCATTAATATATGTGGAAGAAAGGTTTATGAGTGGCTCTCCCCGAACTCCGAAGGTTTATGTTATTTAGGAAGGACACTACTTATAACCCTTGTTCAATGATTAAACAGACCTAGAATATGTTCCAGAAATGGAAACAATGTTCAGAAAATGATAGGAATATGTAGATCATGAAAATTTTATATGTCACTTTCACGATTTGTTTGTGTTTTCTTCATCAACCCAGCAGAACCTCAATCGAATCCAAACATCAGTGTACAAAGACATAGGTACATGTATGTGTGAAATGTTCGTCCAAATCAGACATTATAGGCCAAAGCACTGTCCCAGCATACTCTATAGGTTGAATGTTGTCCCACACCCAACCAGTGGTCCCGTGACCGCCGAGTGCATATAGAGGATGTCTCGTCCTCCTCCCTGTCTTCCCCAAATATAGTCAAATGTCTGATTTACGAAATGAATACATACGTGTGTCTAGGTCACCGATTATTGTCTGAAATATTTTTTTTTCTTATGTTAATAATTGATGGCAGTTATTGTTTACTGCCAAAGGGTGGACTGTCGGAGTCAAAAATATTACATAGAGAGAATATACAGACTCCACACATATGAGTCGCTATGCTTGCAAATACGCGCAGCGAGCACAGCAATATACGGTACCATACGCATTTACACAGACATGCCACAGAGATAGATTCAACACATATTTCATACAGCACATAATTTGAACATATCAAGCGCCAGACATCATAATGTTTTAAATGTATTTAATGGAGTAACGTCATGTATGTGTATTATTGGAACGAAGCAAGATAGACATGTCGTGTTTGGTATTAAAGCAACCAGATTAATGTGTAGATTCATTTCATGCGTGTTATTAAGTTGTAGCACATTGCTATGAGTAGTTATGATTAAATGTATCAAAGCTAAAGTCACTCTTATTAGAACAATGGATATTCCAAGCATGTGATGGACAGGAAACTCAAGCCAGCCCTTTTGATGTCTTCAAGGCTGAACCATGTTTGCATATGAACCGATCAGTGACTCATCATGAATGAGAAAGTTCCCTCCCCTAGACTAGTCTGTGTACTCCCCCAAACTACATAGTATTGCTGAAGAGACACACAGAAGTCTCTGTCCTTTTTCCCCTGGGTCCTGAGCGAGATGGAGTGTTGGTAATATTTTGCTTCTGTTAGCTGGAGTTGAGAACTTAAGATGGAGGAACTGGAGTGTAGAAAGCATTGAGCAAAATATGGTAATTGTATCGCTGGCCATGTATGTATGTATTTGATTTAGTTTGTATTAACTGCTTACTGTATAAATTGTAACCATGTAACTATATATATACTGTACACTGTGATATATTGAATACATATCCTTTTAATAACAAATATATACACCAATGAGCTTTGGAACTCAGACAATGTGTGCGTGTATTGTTTTCTATTAAGGGATGCAGTGTTTTGCGACGTATAGCGCACTTTTATCGTATATGGTAATAAGATGCGCCTGGCGCCCACAGTATATATTTGAGCGGGCATTTTAAATATTTGTTAGAAAGCAATTTGGCATTTACACCACACACCTGAAATTAGTAGATACCCAGGAAGTAAAATGAAAGATTTTGGAATTTGGGCAAGTGATAGGAGGGAGTGAAAATGTGTCATTAAATTAAAATGTCCATTCGATATCATCCGCTCAGCATGTGCAGTATGTAAAGACATTTTATTTCTGAATGATGAACTCTGGTGGCATCAGTATTAATTAAAAGTAAATTTAGCATTACCCAGCCATCTTTCTGCCACGTTCACATAGCCCCTTATATCTTCAGATTTGAAGAAGATAGATTGATCTTTTGTTAATTCCATAACAACCCTGTACTTTTGGGGAGTATAGCCCCTTATTTTACTTGGCAGGCATATAAAAATGTTCAAGTGTGAGCTTTGTAGGAATGATGTATATAGGTAGTTTTATAATGTTATGGGGAAAAAATCATTTAAATTTTGAACATTCAGAATAAAACCTTCCAGTATATTTTCCAATTTCATAGGTAGAAAGTTATCCTAGGTATATATTTAGAAATATAGTACACTCTGTCTGCACTGTCTAAGGTAATGCACTGTGGGGGCAAGACCAAAAATAACACCTACATACTAAATGGGGTAACATTAGGGGATTCTGTACTGGAAAAAGACTTAGGGGTTAACATAGATAACAAATTAAGCAGAAGTGACCAAAGTAGGAGTGCAGCAAAGAAGGCTAATAAGATATTAGCATGCATAAAATGGGAAATTGATGCAAAGGACGAGAGTATTTTACTCCCATTATATAAATCACATCTTGAATACTGTGTGCAGTTTTGGGCACCATATTACTAAAAGGATATCCTGGAGCTAGAAAAAGTTCAGAGACAGGCGACCAAACTAATCAAGGGCATGGAGATGCTGGAATACGAGGAAAGGCTTGCAAGGCTAGGCATGATTACATTGGAAAAGAGGAGACTAAGAGGGGACATGATCAACATCTACAAATATATAAGGGGTCAATACACAGAGCTTGCGAGGGACCTGTTTTCTAGAAGATCAGCACAGAGGAAACTTGGTCACTCGCTTAGGTTAGAGGAGAGGAGTTTCCGCACATTGAGGCGAAAAGGTTTTTTCACAGTAAAGACAATACGTGTTTGAAATTCCCTGCCTGAGAGAGTATTAACTGCGGACTCAGTCAACACCTTTAAGAATGGGTTAGATAAATTCCTATTGGATAAAGATATTCAGGGTTATGGTGCGTAGGCACGCATTATAAATAATATAACTAGTCCTAACATAAAAATAACTAGTCATATAATAAGACTACATAGGAGACCACAAATAGGTTGAGCTCGATGGACAATTATCTTTTTTCAACCTTAGTTACTATGTTACTAGAACAGCAAGGTTTCTACAGGGTGATTCAAAAGTCTCAGTACACCCTTTTGTTTCAAAAACTGTGAAGGAAATGGTAAAACTGAATACTACAGTAAGGTATGGGTGAGGAGGGCTATCTTTTAGGGTATTTACCGAACATGGATGCCATCTTAAAATCGGCCATCTTGAATCTAAGTAATTTTTTCAAATGGAAAGGGGGTCATATAACATGTCAAACAACATCAGAATTTTCTGAAAAGTTTATTGCTGCAAACAGATTTGAAATAGCAGTTATGGTCCAAAAGTTACAACACTTTTTTTGTTGGAATTACAGGCTGAACTGTTCTCCATAAAGGTAATTTAATGTGTTCAACATGTTGTCCCTCTTGGTCAACACAAATTTGAAGGCACTGGATCCAATCGTCATGCACTCACAGAAGGATTTTGGAAGAAATGCTGGCACACGCTTCTTCAATGCGAATGCTGGAGATGATGTCTGTTTCTTATTTCCTCTGCATATACTACCGTATATACTCGAGTATAAGCCGACTTTTTCAGCACATTTTTCTATGCTGAAAAAGCCCCCCTCGGCTTATACTCGAGTCAACGGCTGCAGCAGACGCCGTGAGCTGTGTGGGCGTCCGCTGCAGCCGGCTCCAGGGACAGACACTAGAGGTCATTATTGACCTCTAGTGTCTGTGCGGCGTTGCTATGGGAGAGACGTCATGACGTCTTTCCCATAGAGATGGTCGGGTGCCGGGAAGCGGGCGCCGGAGCGGGCGGCCAGACGGAGCGGGCGGACAGACAGAGCGGAGCAGCGCAGCAGCAGAAGAAGCGGTCGGGAAGCAGGAGCGGGGCAGTGGTAAGTATTGTTTTTGTGTGTGTTTGTGTGTTTGTAAGCGGCGACGGGGGCACAGCAACAGGGGGCAAAGAAAGCGGGGGCACAACTACTGGGGACAAAGAAAGGGGGCACAACTACTGGCGGCAAAGAAAGGGGGCACAACTACTGGGGACAAAGAAAGAGGGGTCATAACTACTGGGGGCAATGAAAGAGGGGGCACAACTACTGGGGGCAAAGAAAGAGAGGGCATAACTACTGGGGGCAATGAAAGAGGGGGCACAACTACTGGGGGCAAAGAAGGGGCATAACTAGTGGGGGCAAAGCAACGGGGGCATGTTTTTATCTGGCACTGTGGGGGGATATCTGTCACTGGGGGTATATTTGGCACTGGGGGCACAACCCTAGCAACAAGCATTACCCCCTGGCAACAAGCATAACACCTACCGCATGAAACCCCTGGCAACGAGCATGACACCCTGAGCATGAAAACCCCTGGCACCGTGCATTTCCCACCCTAGGCTTATACTCGAGTCAGTAATTTTTCCCAGTTTTTTGTGGTAAAATTAGGTGCCTAGGCTTATATTCGGGTCGACTTATACTCGAGTATATACGGTAATTGCTTTAAATGACCCTACAGATAAAAGTCAAGTGCTGTGAGGTCAGGTGATTTGGGTGGCCATTCCACAGAACCATGGGGGTCATTCCAAGTTGATCGCTAGCTGCCGTTGTTCGCAGCGCAGCGATCAGGCTAAAAATCTGCATTTCTGCGCATGTGTATGCACCGCAATGCGCAGGTGCGTCGTATGGGTACAATGAGCATCGTGGGTTTGCACAGAGTGTAACGAACATTCCAGTCGCACAGCTGAACGCAGGAAGATTGACATGAAGTGGGCGTTTCTGGGTGTCATCTGACCGTTTTCAAGGAGTGCTTAGAAAAACACAGGCGTGGCAGAAAAAACGCAGGTGTGGCTGGGCGTTCGCTGGGCAGGTGTGTGAGGTCAAAAGCCGCCCCTCCGTCATTAGAATCAACGCACATCAAGAGTAACTACAGGGCTGGTCTTGTTTTGCACAAAACGATTTTGTAGGCGCTCTGCTGCACAACCATTTGCACTTCTACAAAGCGAAAATACACTCACCGGTGGGCGGCGACAATGCGTTTGCACGGCTGCTAAAAACTGCTAGCGAGTGATCAACTTGGAATGACCCCCCATATCGGCCAATCCAATGACCAGGATATTGATCTAACCACTGACGAACAACTGCTCCGTAGTGTGGTGGAGCCCCATCCTGTTGAAAGTAACAGGGGAAGCTGCCATCTTCATTCAGAACTGAGAGGAACACCACTTCTTTTCGCAGCATTTCGAGGTAGCGTTGTGCATTTAGGTTCTGGTCAATGAAAATGGGTCCAATTACATAGGTACCCCATATCCCACACCCCACCATAACCTTTACATTACCAACAATCTTGGAAGGTTCCACCCAGTGTGGATTCTGGTCACTTCAGTACCTGTGGTTGTGATGGTTAACTTCACCATTGACATAAAAGTTTGCCTCATCACTGAACAAGATGCCTTGTGCAAAAGAGGGATTCTGTTGATGTTGCTCTAAGGCCCACGTGCAAAACTGCATACGTCTGTCTGGGTCATCCTCTGCTAGGTACTGGAGTAGCTGGATCTTGAATGGATGCCATCGATGGGCACGAAGGATTAGTACGATCAATGATTGGCTGATTCCACATTCTGCTGACAAACGTCGTGTGCTGCGTTGTGGGCTCTTCACGAAGAATGCCAAAAACCATTGTTGAGGTTGTATCGTCAGTTTCACTTTTTGGACGACCACTCTGTGACTTGTCAGCCACAGTTCCAGTTTCTCGGAATTTGGAAATTAGGCACCTGACAGTGTTATGTGAAATTTGTGGTCTTTCTGGGTGCCAGTTGTTACAATCTGCAGCTATGACATGTAAACTTCAAACATCAAAATGACCTAAATTCTCTCCTCTTTTGTCAAAACCATCTTCAGTTACCTGCAACAAAAAAAGTGTTGTATCTTTTGAACCATAACTGCTATTTCAAATCTGTTTGCAGCAATAATCTTTTCAGCAAATTCTGAAGTTGTGTTACATGACCCCCTTTCCATTTGAGAAAAACTGAAATATTCAAGATGGCCATTTCAAGATGGCGCCCATGTTCAGTACATACCCTAAAAGATAGCCCACCTCACCCATACCTTACTGGAGTATTCACTTTTCCCATTTTCTGCACCGTTTTTGAAACACAAGTGTACTGCGACTTTTGAATCACCCTGTACATCAGAATGAGATAACAAATAAAACCCACAACAGTTGATTCTGGATGAATATTTAGGCATACTTGCCTACCTGACCCTCTCCATGAGGGAGAAAATGCTCTGTTCCTGGACTTTCCTGGTAATGTATGATTGCCATCACCTGTGGTGAAACACCTTTCTTATCAATTAACTAGCTCACCACAGGTGATGGCAATCATACATTACCAGGAAAGTCCAGGAACAGAGCATTTTCTCCATCATGGAGAGGGTCAGGTAGGTAAGTATGGATTTAGGTTAAAAGTAAATGAGCTTAGGGGTGCATGAGAGAGACAGATATGATCACAAATGGGCAAATTAATGGGCCAACTTTTAACATGGGTCAGCTGCTGTTTAGGTTTGTTGGTGACTGTCTCACTTTGAAAGCCAGAAGTCAGTTAGCAGATGAGCTTTAAAGAAGGTGAGCTTTAAACCAGGTAAGCACACTTGTGTAGTTGTGTTATTGACTATCTTAACTTTTAAAAGCCATAAGTGTGGCAAGTAAGCTTTAAACCAGGTAAGCACATTTTCCCATATGAGACAGCAATAGCCAGGTCCCTAAAAAAATCTATGTAAAAGTTTATGTGATAGAGTAGGACTTGCGGTGAAATGGGGTCCCGTGGAGTGGGCCGCAAGATTACATGCATTGTACAATTCATAAACCAAAACCCCATTGTTTATTCAGATGTATACTAAAGCATTAAGGTGAATGAAGCTGCTAAGAAGAGTGCAGGGTTCTCTGTATATGTGTGTGTTGATAATGCTGATTTTGATTACCTTATAACCTTCACTATATGGGTAAGAGACTCAGTACGCAATTGGCGTATGGGGTACCGTAAGGGTAAGCACTTAGCGTAGCATACGCTCGGCCGTAATCGAGACGCACATGCGGCACGCTCGCTCACAGCTTACGCTTGGTGTCGAGCACGCTATAGGCGAGCGACTACCGTAATGCTGCGCTACCAGCGTAGCGGACGCTCGAGACCACGAGGAGATCACGAGCGGCGCAGACGCTCACAAGATGATAATCAGTAAACCTTGAATGTAACACACAGAAAGGATACTCTTATGCTGTAAACCTTGTTCTGAAACACTGTAGCGATATAACGCTGCTTAACCTGGTTAACACTAAAGCTGTTTGAGCGATCGAGACGCTCCTATTACCCACTGCAATGTAATGAACACACCATACCGTGCTAAGGTTCCAACACCTTTACTAACAAGCTTTTAGTTATATCGAAAAGGGGTAAACAGTTTACAAGTCATACACTACAAGCTAACATATAATTCTAACAGAATATCTAGACAGAAATATACAATAACGTTACAATCTTATACTATAACAGAGAGAGAGAGAATGAATGAATGGCCAATACAAACAAAGAGCGAGTTGATTACAGAGAATTACTTACACACACTGGGAATGATCGCTGCGCTAGTCCTGGTACCAGCTCCGAGTTAGTCAATATGAAAACCGTTTGTGGAGTGAGAGAGAGTGAGCTGTCCAGGCTGGCTGATCTTATACACTGCATACAGTATACTACAAAGGGACCTATAATCTCATTGTTCATTGGACACAGGAATGTCTCCTCGCATTATAACAAAAGGTCATAGGTTAGTTTGAACAGGTGGGCTGTGACTATTACAAACAGCTCAGGTGGGAGGGAATCGCCGGATTCCCACCGCATGGATAATGAACTGCAAATATAAGAAATGTCCAGAAACTACTAATGGCCATAACTATATGCAGGAGCGATTAATCTTTACCTAACCAACACCGGATTGTTGCTATTAAAATACTCTTCGGTTAGGTACCAGACACAACTGTTCTACCTTAATCAGACCCTTTGTACCACGTAAAGAGGGATTCCCAAGTCCGTGAACAAGTCACATTAAACAAACTTACAGTTATCACTAAGGGGAACATTACCTATAAAACCTGCTATATGGATTTATTAAGGATCGATTGAGTCGCTCGCTAGACGCACACAAACTCTACCGTAAGTGCACATACCATGCGCTCGAGCGCACGCCCGTAGAGGCGCCGTCACGCATTTGCGAGTATGTGCACGCACGCCAGTGAAAGTGCATGTGCAGCGGGCAAGCGCATGAGGTGAATATATGGCAACGTGCAGCGTGATATTTTTCTGACTTTGACAGTCCATCCTTTGGCAGTCACCAATAACTGCCACTTCCTTTAAACAGTTCAAAAAGAGAAAAATATATGTCATATGTCAATACATTTCTATGATTGGGTAAGGGGGAAGAGAAGAAGGTGGGAAAAAGGTATGACCTAGTGAGATAGTAGTAGCATGTGTATATGAATCCATGTTTGAGGGGTCATGTATCATCGTGCCGTACGTGTTTTAAATCAAGCTTCGAGGTATTGCGAAGTATACATTTGAATCCTTCTTATCCCATATGACGGGTCTGTGGATGGGCTGTCAAACTTTACCAAGCTCTTTTCGGCTTTTGGTTGCAACAAAATGGGGGAGCACATTTTAGTTGATGATACATGAATGGGGGGATATGTGAGTGCTGATATCTGTGCCTATATTCCCTATCGACTATGTGTGTCATTACCTGAAGGTTGTAGAAATGAAGATAAGAAGCAATTATGGTAAATGCAGTCATAAACTATGTGAGTTTAATATACATTTGCTGATTGAGGTCTTGTCTGATGTCTTGTCTCGATGTACATGTTGACTGTAGTCTCCCGATGCTTTTGCTATAAATGCTGAGCAAAAAGCTTTCTCAATGTCCATAGACTTACAATCTTTAAAATATTGGGCTATCGTAAAAGTTAAAGTCACTAGGGAAAATAGGGGTCTATGGCATTGTCCATCAATGGTCTGTGTAAAATGTTGTCAAATTCTTCTTCCAAGCGGATGTCTTTGTACCTTGGAGGAAAACAAAGGAGAAACGGGTGAAAGAAACGGACCGTGGAATCACATTTTCATCACAACATTGTCTCTATCGTTGGGTCATAAATCAAATTAGTCGTTGTTAGTATAGTGTCCTCGCTCCTTAGACTCATCACCCTGGTGCTGTTTCTACGCTTCGCTAAAACCCGAACGCATCAATATCAGACCGACCAATATGATGACACCCAGAATACACAAAAGAAATTTCCCTACATCCATAATAATACCTTGGGCCCATTCTCCTAAACCAGAGAACCAATTTCGTGGGTTCAACCATGACACCCAACTGGTCAGCTCATTACCCACAGCAGCAAGGGTGAGATTATGTTTCCTTCGGAACTCCCATTTTAATTGCAAGATGTCATCCATCTTTTGGTCTATGACCTCGACCGGGTCCTCAGTGCTGTTTGTAATATACGTGCAACACTTTATTCCATATTGAGTAGCCAAGGTGACACAATACCCGCCTGTCACTGCTGTGAGATAATTGAGAATCATGCTATGCTGAACCAGTTCTGTTTTGTAGGCTTGTAACTCTCTTCCAGTATACCTGAACGTGTCGTCATACATTTCAGTGATATTGTCTAATAAATTTGCAAGCGCAGCTATATATCTATAGTTTAACACTCCTCTGGCGGTACGAGTGATATCTAGCGCGATTAGGAATTGAATCCCGGTGGATTCATGGATCAGGTCAGAGGCCGGATGCTCTGTTCTTTCTGTCAGTTGTCTTTTAACGACGTGCTCGTAATGAGTGTGAGTGTAAGGAGCTTGGGCACCACGGTGAATATCTTTCATTTTAGTGTGGGATACAGTCATTACCTCAGGCAGTACTTTTCCAATATAACATAACCCTTCTGAGTTTGGGGCAAGCCACTTATATGCCTTTCTCCCGCATATGAAATATGCATCATCGGGGAGAACATATGGGACGGAGTATGACATTACCATGTTACAAATTTTCCATGTGAACTCTCCTAACCCTAATTCTCCCATCTGTTTAGTACACGTATCAGTTTGTACGATCTGTGCACAGTATCCTGGTGATACTTCTCCAACTCGCATGATCCTACTTCCTAAGGTGTACCTATACCGAAAGAATTTCCTATGGTCGGCTATCTGGCGTATAAGTTCTGTTTCTATGGGCAATCTGTCGGCTCTATGTGAGAATGTCATGGTTTGATTACTCCATGACACTTCCCAATTTCCCGGCTTTCGGGGATTGGAAATGTTAAAGCACACTAAGGACCTATCCACATGATATTGGTGGAGCTTCAAACTAGGAGGACTGGAGATATTAAACCTCCTGTCCACCGGCCTCCCACCACTTAGCTCAAGTACCTCTCCTACAGTTAAAGGGAATGGTACTAGTCCTGATTTGCTATGGCCTTGAGGTACTTGAGAGCATACCCAACAGTCTGTCTTATTTAACACTTTACCCACTAATGAGTGATAGTCACTCAATGGATGCCGGTCCGTATGGATATTAAAACTGGACTGACATTTCTTGATGCACCCATCCTCGACTATACTGTCACAGTGTCTACAGATGCAGTTCTCTTTAGCTAACAATCCTTTACAATGTCTATAAATAACATGGCTGCTAGATCGTTTTCCGGTACTCGCCTTTGCTCGGTGATTGTGTTTCTATTGGAAATTTACGCCTCCGTCTCTGTCATCAGAAACCCATTCCGGATCCTTTCTCGACCTCACTGGTACTCTCACCGAGACAGACTGCTCTGGTCAACATCATGGTCAACAGGAAAACACGGACTGCAGTCTCCTGGGGCGAGTCCATCTTACAGGAGGAGAAAGAGAAATTTGTAATGGGGGTACAAAAAATACTTTGAGGGGAAAGAAAAATGTTACGATGTCTTATGTCCTCTAGTCTTGTTGTTTTTCTTGCATTGCTGTCATCTCAAAGGTGCTGTCTCTCAGTCTTCCAAACGGACACTCCGGTGATACAATATTCCTTCCAAATCAGCGATCTCCCTGTAAGGAGCAAAAATCTTGCATTACCACTTGTCCAACTGATGTGTGACATACCATCTCCAAAACATGAGAAAGAAGAGAAGAGAGAAAAGGAAAAAAAACAAATGAGAGAGAGAACAATTCATCACATTTTACATTAAACAACAAAAAAAAAAAAAAAACATTATCAGATCTTCCGTTCACCATCAGGCTGTCACACCAACACTTCCACTGGTGTCCTTGCGAAGTCCCCTCCCCACCAGTATTTTCACTCCCCACCGTTTTGCGCCTGGCCAGGACACACCGATGTCGGTAGGTCACACTGGGGTTTGGTAGACTTCTGCAAGGACCAAATAGCTATGTGATGTTTGAGTTCTGCCGATGAACATCAGAGATGGGGAAGGAAAAACATTTACAGATAAATTTCAACGTTTACCCGGCCGTTCCTGTGTTTACAAGGAACTGACCTCCCAATTTTATTAACTGTAACCTCAAGCTTACTATCAGTCCTAATGATCACCTTTCCTGATTGCAACTTATAGGTGTAACTCAAAATTTTACATATGTGGTACCTGATTACAATTTCATTTTTCATGTCGTGGTCTAGGGGGTCTGACTTTATGTGGGCTGTTACAGTTACTGGCATAATGCCCTTCCCTTTTACAATGATAACAAACCCTTGGCTTCCTCCATGTGCCAGTGGCCTGGGGTTTCGGTCGATTTGATGCCTCCTCTAGTGCTTGGATGCTCATCACCATCAACCGCTCTCCCTGTGCTTCCCTGGTTCTTTGGATATCATGGTCATGTCGTTGTCTAGGGGGTTGATATAACTTTTGTATTTTTCTTGATCTACAATCTCTTGCAAAGTGTCCCTCTTTATGACAATGGTAACAGACTACCACATTTGAATTTCTCACAGGGGTTTGGGGCTTATGCTGGAGTGGCCTTGTGGTTAGAGCCTGTATACTTACGGCCATCAGCTTATCACTCTGTGACTCCTTGTGTCTGGTGATGTTCCGATCATGATCAAAAGCGGCCTCTCTTAATGCGGCCACCGAGATATTTCTCCAGTTTGGGTTGGTGGTCTGTACCCTTGTTCTCAATACCTCCTTTAAACCATTCATTAATACCTTAACCGCTACTTCTCTGTGCGGTGCACTTGTTTCGATGTTTTCTATACCTGTATACCTAGTCATGTCCTGCAATGCCCGGTGGAAATAATTAAAAGTACTTTCCCCTTCGTTTTGTCTTATGGAGAAGATTTCGTTCCACTCGACAATGGCTGGGAAATATACTTCTAACTGTCGGTTGATCTGCTTAATACATTCCTGATTGTGTTCCTCCGTACAAGGTACCTCCGTGTCTAATTTACAATCAGCAATACATTTTGCAGGGTCAACACTGGAGGGCAAACATGCCCTCAGCACTGTCCGCCAATCTTTGTTGGTGGGTTCTGTGGAGTTTCCTAGTTCTTTAATAAACCTTTGACATGCAACTAGATCTTTCCTAGGATCAGGAAATTCAGACATAATTGACCTTAATTCTGTCCGAGACCAGGGACGGCGCATTGCACTGTCCTTGACGGGAATGATTCCCTGAGCGTCAGTCTTCCCATTGGGGACTGTGATCACCCTGACAGGGTTAAATTCAATTACATCATCTTGTGTTGGTTCTACAATATGAGGTACATTTGTTTGTGCGTGATATATAACACCGTACGTACCTGTGGACACGACCTCACCTGACCCTCCGTTAGGGGGTTTGATTACTGTCTTTACCAATTTGGTCGCGTCCACTTGGATGTCTTGTAGGATGGCTGCTGGAAAAGGTGCCGACATCGTGCTGGGCTCACTTTCTTGCTGGTGATCCTGAGGGAAGTTTAACATGGGGTGCAACTTGCATGGGTTAATAGTTGTACATTTAACAGTTTTACTTTTATCATTGTTACATTTGTTACACTTATCCTTATCATCTATAATACAGTTGCTAAGTGCATTTTTATCATTCACCAGTGTGCCATTCTCTGTAACCACCTTCTCTCTTGTTGCCATATTTTTCTTACCACAATGAGAATCAGCTGTGTAAGCTAATCCTCCTTGTATTTCACCTTCCTGTTGCCATAATTGTAAACAATCATAATATTTGATCCGTCTCTTTGCAGATTTAATGAGACATATCCTTCTCCTTAGATTTTGTAACACGTCTGGGCTAAAACTGCCTACCCGTGGGAACTTTTCCCCGTCATGCAGTCATTCTTTCCCATTCATTGCACAATACCTTTGTGTGTGATCCATTTCGGACTTCCCGGTCTGTATCACACGTTATCCTTGCCGACTCTGTTGGCCGGTTTACTAAGTCAACCCGAACCGAGGTTGATCGCCCCCTACCTGAACAACTGGCCCCCATCTTTGCAGGTGCTGCTTTCACTACGTCTGACCTTCAAATCAGGGTCTTCAGCGAACCCTTACAAAAACCAAGATGTCCTGGGTAGGCCGGCGGCGGAAGTTTACCGAGTACTCCACTCACTCGCCCACGTCGACCAATACGCCCACACACTGCCTTAGCGCTGGCGTACTCAACCTAGGGCCCCTGCGACCTGAACCTCTATTTACTGGAACATGTGGGTGTGATCCGAAGAGCACTTAACCCTTTCCAGTAACTATTGGTTGTTGGATAGTTCCCGAGTGACCAGCGAACCTCCCTTAAAATAAAAAAAAATTACACAAATCACGTTAGAATGTACAAATAGCGTTTGTGACCCCTCAAGCGTACGCAAATGGTACTGGGTCAAGTTACTAACTAATGCACACAATTACGTGCGGTACAATCATTCTGCACATAAGCAACTAATCTTATGTGCGGAGCGACCAGTGGAATCGAAAATTGTGGCTGCGAATTCCTTCAGCCAGAGCTTAATGGCCTATATGGGTATCGCACCAACCCTTTCTGGTGTTGTGCTCCTTTTATCTATAGCGGACTTCTTAGTCTGCTGTACCTAGACCTCCTGGTCTGTGCTACAGCAGACCTCCTGGTCTGCTATACTCTAATGCTCTTTTTTTTTTTTTTAAATGTTTAACAACGGATGCCTCCCAAGCCACCATGCAGTCACTTACACGTATGTACCTCACGAGAACTCGATGATTTCCTGTGGTTCAACCCCAAAAATTTTAGAAACTTATATATATGTATACACACTCTTTCACCTCATATGCTCTTTACTTTTGTTTCTGCGCAGAAATCCCTTTCATTCAGTAACACAGTCTAGTCCAGATGAGTTGCAAATTAGAGAAGGATCTATTAGCTTAAAATTTTGGACACTGAGATCGATTTGCGCTATTATCGCGTTGCCTCCTTTTCGCCTATTTAAAATAATACTATTGTGTGATTTGTATTATGTGGGCGTACCCAGACGCTCCGTTGCGTAATATACGCTCCGTGCGTCGGCCCTTGCGTCGCGTACGCTAGTCCCGCCCTTTGTTAGAGACACATGTACGCAAGCCAGGTATATCCACAGAAATACAATTAACACGTTTATATCAATGTAGATGATCTTTAACTGTAATCATCTACTGAACACCACACCGAACTTCCTTGTATCTTAGGCAAGCCGTGCGCGTGTTTTACAAATTACTCCTTAACGTATTAATATTACTTTTAACTACCAATAGCAACAAATCTTTCTCAGCACGTTATCAATTGTGAAATGGCAAACAGGAAAGTGATGTGAAAATACACAAATGAAAAGAAATGCAGATGTATGCGTGCGTGTGTACGCAAAACAGAAATAAACAGTTTTAAAAAGACAATAGCGTATTGTTCTTACCTCCGGTTCCGGATTCCACCAGCACTCCTACAACGTAGCGAAACAGACGCTTATCTAGCCAGCACTACTGCCTTCCCGCCCTTGCTGGCAGATCACGTCTGCTTTCGTCAGTGTGGATATGTGGAGGACGGACGAGCCGCCAATTGATAAAGCTGATTTTGATTACCTTATAACCTTCACTATATGGGTAAGAGACTCAGTACGCAATTGGCGTATGGGGTACCGTAAGGGTAAGCACTTAGCATAGCATACGCTCGGCCGTGATCGAGACGCACATGCGGCATGCTCGCTCACAGCTTACGCTTGGTGTCGAGCACGCTATAGGCGAGCGACTACCGTAATGCTACGCTACCAGCGTAGCGGACGCTCGAGACCACGAGGAGATCACAAGCGGCGCAGACGCTCACAAGATGATAATCAGTAAACCTTGAATGTAACACACAGAAAGGATACTCTTATGCTGTAAACCTTGTTCTGAAACACTGTAGCGATATAACGCTGCTTAACCTGGTTAACACTAAAGCTGTTTGAGCGATCGAGACGCTCCTATTACCCACTGCAATGTAATGAACACACCATACCGTGCTAAGGTTCCAACACCTTTACTAACAAGCTTTTAGTTATATCGAAAAGGGGTAAACAGTTTACAAGTCATACACTACAAGCTAACATATAATTCTAACAGAATATCTAGACAGAAATATACAATAACGTTACAATCTTATACTATAACAGAGAGAGAGAGAATGAATGAATGGCCAATACAAACAAAGAGCAAGTTGATTACAGAGAATTACTTACACACACTGGGAATGATCGCTGCGCTAGTCCTGGTACCAGCTCCGAGTTAGTCAATATGAAAACCGTTTGTGGAGTGAGAGAGACTGAGCTGTCCAGGCTGGCTGATCTTATATACACTGCATACAGTATACTACAAAGGGACCTATAATCTCATTGTTCATTGGACACAGGAATGTCTCCTCGCATTATAACAAAAGGTCATAGGTTAGTTTGAACAGGTGGGCTGTGACTATTACAAACAGCTCAGGTGGGAGGGAATCGCCGGATTCCCGCCGCATGGATAATGAACTGCAAATATAAGAAATGTCCAGAAACTACTAATGGCCATAACTATATACAGGAGCGATTAATCTTTACCTAACCAACACCGGATTGTTGCTATTAAAATACTCTTCGGTTAGGTACCAGACACAACTGTTCTACCTTAATCAGACCCTTTGTACCACGTAAAGAGGGATTCCCAAGTCCGTGAACAAGTCACATTAAACAAACTTACAGTTATCACTAAGGGGAACATTACCTATAAAACCTGCTATATGGATTTATTAAGGAGCGATTGAGTCGCTCGCTAGACGCACACAAACTCTACCGTAAGTGCACATACCATGCGCTCGAGCGCACGCCCGTAGAGGCGCCGTCACGCATTTGCGAGTATGTGCACGCACGCCAGTGAAAGTGCATGTGCAGCGGGCAAGCGCATGAGGTGAATATATGGCAACGTGCAGCGTGATGTTTTTCTGACTTTGACAGTGTGTATATATATATGTATATATATATATATATATATATGTACACATACACTATATATATATATATATATATATATATACATACATACATTAATATATATTTATTTATTTTACAAAAGAATACAATACAATAGCTGCATATCAATAATTTTATTATGTGCATGCTCTAGAGATGAGCGGGTTCGGTTCTCTGAGAACCGAACCCACCCCGAACTTGACGTCTCAAGCCCGGATCTGAGTCCGGCTCGGGACTTCCCGCCAGACTCGGAAACCAGAACGAGGCAAAACGTCATCATCCCGCTGTCGGATTCTCGCGGGTTTTGGATTCCATATAAGGAGCTGTGCGTCGCCGCCATTTTCACTCCAGTCCTGGAGAGTGTAGCGAGAGGACAAGTCTCTCTCCTCAGTGTCTGTCTGTGCGAAAAAGTGGTGTGGTGACCTGCTCTGTCTTATGTGTAATTCCAGTGCTGTCTTGTGCTGCATCAGTCCAGTGGTGGTGTCTTGTGCTGCATCAGTCAGTCACAGTGATGATGTCCTCTGCTGCCATATGTCCAGTGCTGCTGTATAAGTCCAGTGCAGTGGTGCTGTGTTGTCCTGCATCAGTCCAGTGATGGTGTCTTGTGCTGCATCAGTCCAGTCATAGTGGTGGTGTCCTCTGCTGCCATATGTCCAGTGCTGCTATATAAGTCCTGTCCAGTGGTGCTGTGTTGTGCTGCATCAGTCCAGTGGTGGTGTCCCTGTGCTGCCAAAAGTCCAGTGGTGCTGCCATATAAGTCCAGTGATACTGCCGTATAAGTCCAGTGGTGCTGCCATATAAATCCAGTGATACTGCCGTATAAGTCCAGTGATACTGCCATATAAGCCCAGTGTTACTGCCGTATAAGTCCAGTGATACTGCCATATACGTCCAGTGGAATTGCCATATAAGTCCAGTGATACTGCCTGCCATATAAGTCCAGTGGTACTGCCGTACTAGTCCAGTGGTACTGCTGTATAAGTCCAGTGATACTGCTGTGTAAGTCCAGTGGTACTGCCGTATAAGTCCAGTGATACTGCCTGCTGTATAAGTCCAGATGTACTGCCGTATAAGTCCAGTGGTACTGCCGTATAAGTCCAGTGATACTGCCATATAAGTCCAGTGGTACTGCCATATAAGTCCAACGGTACTGCCGTATAAGTCCAGTGATACTGCCGTATAAGTCCAGTGCCAGTGATACTGCCGTATAAGTCCAGTGGTACTGCCGTATAAGTCCAGTCTTACTGCCGTATAAGTCCAGTGGTGCTGCCGTATAAGTCCAGTGGTACTGCCGTATAAGTCCAGTGGTGCAGCCGTATAAGTCCAGTCCAGTGGTGCAGCCGTATAAGTTCAGGGGTACTGCCGTATAAGTCCAGTGGTGCTGTCCTGTGCTGTATATTATTTACTCCAAATAAAGGGGTTATTAATATTTAATCCAAATAATTTTTACAGGGTTTGCCCTGTGTGGTTTAGGGGTACGCTCTTCTGTGCCGCATATTGTTATATAACTCCATCCAAATAAAAGGGGTATTATTATCCAAATTATTTTTACTGGCTTTGCCGTGTGTGTGTGGTTTAGGGGTACACTCTTTTGTGCCACCAATATTGTGTGTGTATTACATCTGGGCAAATTCCAGCACATCTCATGTTTTGCACATACATTTAATTTGGTGGTGCAGAATTTTTTGAGAAATGACAGGGGCGTGCAGGAGATGCTATCGGTGGCCTGAAAAATTGTGGGTTACTTTCAACATTCAGCCACTTCGTGCCACTCCTAGATGGGCCAGGTGTTTGTGCCTCACACTTGTGTCGCTTAGCTTAGTCATACAGCGACCTCGGTGCACCTCTTTTTCTTCTTTGCCTCATGTGCTGTTTGGGGACTAGTTTTTTAAGGGCCATCCTGTCTGACACTGCAGTGCCACTCCTAGATGGGCCAGGTGTTTGTGCCTCACACTTGTGTCGCTTAGCTTAGCCATCCGTGTCGCTTAGCTTAGCCATTCAGCAACCTTGTGCACCTCATTTTCTTCTTTGCATCATGTGCTGTTTGGGGATTAGTTTTTTTAAGTGCCATCCTGTCTGACACTGCAGTGCCAATCCTAGATGAACCAGGTGTTTGTGCCGCACACTTGTGTCACTTAGCTTAGCCATGCAGTGACCTCGGTGCACCTCTTTTTCTTCTTTGCATGATGTGCTGTTTGTGGACTAGTTTTTTTTACATCTGCCATCCTGTCTGCCACTGCAGTGCCACTCCTAGATGGGCCAGGTGTTTGTGCCGCACACTTGTGTCGCTTAGCTTAGCCATCCAGCTATCTCATTGCACCTCTTTTTCTTCTTTGCATGATGTGCTGTTTGGGGCCTATTTTTTAAATATGCCATCCTGTCTGCCACTGCAGTGCCACTCCTAGATGGGCCAGGTGTTTGTGCCGTACACTTGTGTCACTTTGCTTGGCCATCCAGCTACCTCGTTGCACATCTTTTTCTTCTTTGCATGATGTGCTGTTTGGGGCCTATTTTTTTTAAATCTGCCAACCTGTCTGCCACTGCAGTGCCACTCAAGGATGGGCAAGGTGTTTGTTCCGCCCACTTGGGTTGCTTAGTCATCCAGCGACCTCGGTGCAACCTTTTGGCCTAAAAACTATATTGTGAGGTGTTCAGAATAGACTGGAAATGAGTGGAAATGAATGTTATTGAGGTTAATAATACAGTAGGATCAAAATTACCCCCAAATTCTGTGATTTTAGCTGTTTTTATGTTTTTTCCAAAAATTATCCAGATCCAAAACCAAAACCCGAAAGGGTGGTTTTGGCAAAACCAATCCAAATCCAAAACATGAGTGAGGATCCAGATCCAAACACAAAACACGAAAAGTGCCCGCCGCACATGTCTAGCATGCACCAGGCATTCTCAGTGCAGTGAAACAGGGTCCTTCAAAACATAAAGCGGCTCTTATCACTGTGGATATTTTTGCCATGTCAGCTGAGTACTGCTCATCTGCTACAGCAATAAAATAAATAAAATTGTGGCAACAAGTCATTTTTGTAATTGTGATTAGCAGTGAAATAGAATGTACACTTTGTGCTATGATAAGTGTCAGTTTCATATATAGATTAGAAGTTTCAAAGAAGTGTTCCATTGCTGGAACAATAGTCATTTGTGCCAAGAGTGGAGGTCGTAATTATTGGTTTTGTATAGTTATTGGTTTTGGTTTTCCTGCAATGCCAGATCTGTGGAAAGGCCACACAGGCAGATCGTTTCCCTTATTTCATGTCAGTGGATTTATTTTCTTATGCATGCTTGGCAGGACACACAATGAAAAATGTGAATTACTAGTAGATGACATTTATTGCAGGAATGAGGAAAGAGGTGGAGGAGGGGGACGGGGGAACAAAAGTCGCAGAGAACAGCAACAAAGTTACATATGAGCCTGATTGTCCTCTCCGCTATGTGACATCGGCAGTACTGTAAATAATTATTTACACTTCATGCTGGAGTCAAGAATCCCCACACATCTAATCTCTGCTGCTCTATTACAACCTCCCTCTCTCTCTCTCTCTCTCTCTCTCTCTCTCTCTCTCTCTCTCTATATATATATATATATAAAAATGGATGAACCGGCACTCCTATATAGGCTTGTAATGCACTAGTGCCCTCCAGTAATATGTACACAGAAAACCAGAAGAAGGCGGCACTCGGAAACGGCATATAGAAGAGAAGTTTCTGGGTTAAATTTTATTTTCTTATGAAGCCGACGTTTCAGGGCCAAAGGAGCCAAGCATGCCCCTTTGTCAAGGTGAGATGTGTCTTTTGCCACCACACACATCTCACCTTGACAAAGGGGCATGCTTGGCCCCGAAACGTCGACTTCATGAGAGAAGAAAATTAAACCAAGAAACTTCTCTTCTATGTGCCGTCTCCGAGTGCCACCTTCTTCTGCTTTTCTGTATATATATATATATTTATATCATAGGCGTCGGAACGGGGGAGGGCAAGGGGGCAGCATGCCCCCCCAAACGAGATGGAGGCGCAGGCGCGGGTTATGGGGAGCGCTTAGTAAGCTTACCCCCCGGATCCCTGCTGGCGACTCCTGCTGTAAAATCAATGTGCTGCCGCTGCCTGCTGTGCCCCATGTTCTCGTAGCCGGCTCTTCACTAATGCATTGCTGGGATGAGGCGGGGATGTCCCAGCAGGCTCAGCATGGCCATGCCTCCCTCCCAGTAATGCATCAGTGTAGAGCCGGCTAGGAGGACATGGGGCATAGCCAGGGCCGGATTAAGCCTTTGGGGGGCCCTGGGCACCTAAGAGAGGGGGCCCTCATATCAGCACTGCCCCCCTGGTGTTGCGGCACCCGCTGTATGTGTGCCTCCTCTTCCTGCATGAATGGCAGCAGTGCAGGTTGTATAGATAGATAGATAGATAGATAGATAGATAGATAGATAGATAGATAGATAGATAGATAGCTATATAGTGTATAGATATCTATCTATATGGATGGATCTATCTAGGCATATCAATATACCACTCTATTATATGTAGTAAATGATTATGTCCTCACTCCTTCCCTCTTTGCCCCCTCCAAGCAGCAACTCATCACCTCTGCT
The DNA here is from genome assembly GCF_028390025.1 of Pseudophryne corroboree. Lineage (NCBI taxonomy): Eukaryota > Metazoa > Chordata > Amphibia > Anura > Myobatrachidae > Pseudophryne > Pseudophryne corroboree. Next base: position 208,425,117 of record NC_086448.1, read on the forward strand.
TCTTATATATTTGATGATCCCCCTCACCCATTATATATTTTAATGATCTTTCCCCCTCATTACTCATACAGTATATTTAATAATCTTCTCTCCTCCGTCACCCATTCTATATTTAATGATTTCCCCCCTCATATATGTAATATTTTCTTACCCTCCACACTTTACGAAATATATTAAGTGACACAGACTGTGCTGATTGGGGTGGGCTGCGTTCTGCTTAGTCCTCCATATCCTAGCATAGTCAGTAAGTCCACCCTCCCTCTCCCCGACCTACAGATGTACAGCACCGGTGTTTGCTTGTCATCGGCGCTGCTGGAATAGAGGAGTATGAGCAAGTACAGGCAGGTGCAGGTGTCTGGGACGATATTACTTCTCTCATGGTCTCCTCCACTGCAGCAGCTCCCTGCACTGCTGTGAACAACTGACGCGCTGCTGCTGAGTGTTACTGACCCCCTAGGCCCCCAACTTCCAGCTCAACGTGTGGCTGGCCAGTCAGAGAGCCGGTGGAAGCAGACAGCAGCACATAACAGGTGCGGCGCTGTTGCGGCACTGCAGATCGGTGCTTAAAGTCCCCCCTGTAACCCCCTCTTAATCGGGCTCTGGGCATAGCAGGCAACGGCAGCACATTGATTTTACAGCAGGCGTCGCCCGGAGGTAAGCGCAGCTCACCTGCACTGGCGAAGGTGGAGAGGTTTGGGGGGGGTGCCAAAATGTCATTTTTAATACGTCCCCCAACCTCAAAACATTCCAGCGCCCCTGCTCTCTCACTCTCTCTCTCTCTCTCTCTCTCTATATATATATATATATATATGATACCAGTGGCGCACCCAGGGGGGGGGGGTTCCGAGTACCCAGAAATCCCCCTCCACCAAAAAAAAAAAAAAAAAGTTTTATTTTTTTTTATTTTTTTATTTTAATGCTGCATGAGTATTGTTAATGGCTGTCTAGCGTCCTCTGCAGCCTGCTCTCTTCCTGGTGGCACTTATAAGTGCTTCATAAAAGTTTACTTTATTTTAATTATAGTACATATATATCCATGTGCACTTTGTGCATACATATATACACATGTATATACATACATATAAACACACACACATGATATATATACATGCGTATATATACTTGTACTGTATGTATGTATATATATATATATATATATATATATATTATTATCCTTTATTTATATGGCGCCACAGGGTTCCGCAGCGCCCAATTACAGAGTACATAAATAATCAAACAGGAAAACAGCAACTTACAGTTGATGACAGTATAGGACAAGTACAGGGTAAATAAACATAGTTACATCAGCAGATGACACTGGAATAAGTATCAGGTGGCAGAAGACTGCTGGAGTTGATGCAGTTGAAGATTATTAAAGTAAGACAAAGGATAAGCACATGAGGGAAGAGGGCCCTGCTCGTGAGAGCTTACAATCTAAAGGGGAGGGGTAGACAGACAGGGGTGACACAGATGGGGTACATAGAGAGCATGGAACAGAGGGTTAGGATGAGATTTGGCTGGGTTTGGTGAAGAAGTGGGTCTTGAGAGCCTGTTTGAAGTTTTGTAGAGAGTTGGAGAGTCTGAGGGGGAGAGGTAGGGAATTCCAGAGAATTGGAGCAGCACGTGAAAAATCTTGGAGGTAGGAGAGAGTGGGAGGAAGTAATCAGTAGGCAGCAGAATCGGCGTGCATTAGCAGAGCGAAGAGGACGGGTGGGAGTGTAAAGGGAGATAAGGTCAGAGATGTAGATGGGAGAGGAGTGGGTGAGGGCTTTGTAAGCGAGTGTGAGAAGCTTGAAATGGATATATATATGCATGTTTAATATGCTATGTGTATATTACCAATGGAAAAAATCTGCTGCACTCGGAGTCTTTGCTGCAAAAAGTGTGTATTTACACAAACATCCCAACCAATGTTTCGGGGCTCGCATGCCCCTTTGTCAAGGTGAACAGAAACATTTCTGTTCACCTTGACAAATGGGCGTGCGAGCCCCGAAACGTTGGTTGGGATGTTTGTGTAAATACTAGAGATGAGCGGGTTCGGTTTCTCTGAATCCGAACCCGCCAGAACTTCATGTTTTTTTTCACGGGTCCGAGCGACTCGGATCTTCCCGCCTTGCTCGGTTAACCCGAGCGCGCCCGAACGTCATCATGACGCTGTCGGATTCTCGCGAGACTCGGATTCTATATAAGGAGCCGCGCGTCGCCGCCATTTTCACACGTGCATTGAGATTGATAGGGAGAGGACGTGGCTGGCGTCCTCTCCATTAGAATAGATTAGAAGAGAGAGAGAGAGAGAGAGATTGTGCAGACAGAGTTTACCACAGTGACCAGTGCAGTTGTTGTTAAGTTAACTTTTATTTAATATATCCGTTCTCTGCTATATCCGTTCTCTGCCTGAAAAAAACGATACACAGCAGTCACACAGTGTGACTCAGTCTGTGTGCACTCAGCTCAGCCCAGTGTGCTGCACATCAATGTATAAAAGCTTATAATAATTGTGGGGGAGACTGGGGAGCACTGCAGGTTGTTATAGCAGGAGCCAGGAGTACATAATATTATATTAATTTAAAATTAAACAGTGCACACTTTTGCTGCAGGAGTGCCACTGCCAGTGTGACTAGTGGTGACCAGTGCCTGACCACCAGTATAGTAGTATATTGTTGTATACTATCTCTTTATCAACCAGTCTATATTAGCAGCAGACACAGTACAGTGCGGTAGTTCACGGCTGTGGCTACCTCTGTGTCGGCAGTCGGCAGGCAGTCCGTCCATCCATAATTGTATTATTATAATATATACCACCTAACCGTGGTTTTTTTTTCATTCTTTATACCGTCATAGTGTCATACTAGTTGTTACGAGTATACTACTATCTCTTTATCAACCAGTGTACAGTGCGGTAGTTCACGGCTGTGGCTACCTCTGTGTTGGCAGTCGGCAGGCAGTCCGTCCATCCATAATTGTATTATAATATATACCACCTAACCGTGGTTTTTTTTTCATTCTTTATACCGTCATAGTGTCATACTAGTTGTTACGAGTATACTACTATCTCTTTATCAACCAGTGTACAGTGCGGTAGTTCACGGCTGTGGCTACCTCTGTGTCGGCAGTCGGCAGGCAGTCCGTCCATCCATAATTGTATTATAATATATACCACCTAACCGTGGTTTTTTTTTCATTCTTTATACCGTCATAGTCAGTCATACTAGTTGTTACGAGTATACTACTATCTCTTTATCAACCAGTGTACAGTGCGGTAGTTCACGGCTGTGGCTACCTCTGTGTCGGCACTCGGCAGGCAGTCCGTCCATCCATAATTGTATTATAATATATACCACCTAACCGTGGTTTTTTTTTCATTCTTTATACCGTCATAGTCAGTCATACTAGTTGTTACGAGTATACTACTATCTCTTTATCAACCAGTGTACAGTGCGGTAGTTCACGGCTGTGGCTACCTCTGTGTCGGAACTCGGCAGGCAGTCCGTCCATCCATAATTGTATTACAATATATACCACCTAACCGTGGTTTTTTTTTCATTCTTTATACCGTCATAGTCAGTCATACTAGTTGTTACGAGTATACTACTATCTCTTTATCAACCAGTGTACAGTGCGGTAGTTCACGGCTGTGGCTACCTCTGTGTCGGCACTCGGCAGGCAGTCCGTCCATCCATAATTGTATTACAATATATACCACCTAACCGTGGTTTTTTTATACCACCTAACCGTGGCAGTCCGTCCATAATTGTATACTAGTATCCAATCCATCCATCTCCATTGTTTACCTGAGGTGCCTTTTAGTTCTGCCTATAAAATATGGAGAACAAAAAAGTTGAGGTTCCAAAATTAGGGAAAGATCAAGATCCACTTCCACCTCGTGCTGAAGCTGCTGCCACTAGTCATGGCCGAGACGATGAAATGCCAGCAACGTCGTCTGCCAAGGCCGATGCCCAATGTCATAGTACAGAGCATGTCAAATCCAAAACACCAAATATCAGAAAAAAAAGGACTCCAAAACCTAAAATAAAATTGTCGGAGGAGAAGCGTAAACTTGCCAATATGCCATTTACCACACGGAGTGGCAAGGAACGGCTGAGGCCCTGGCCTATGTTCATGGCTAGT